>NC_044983.1:111859140-112160805 GCF_008728515.1 Papio anubis
GGACTCTGTGTAGGGGCTCCAACCCCACATTTCCCTTCCACACTGCCCTAGCAGAGGTTCTCCATGAGGGTTCCGTGCTGCAGCAAACTTTTGCCTGGGCATCCAGACATTTCCATACATCTGAAATCTAGGCAGAGGTTCCCAAACCTCAATTCTTGACTTCTGTGCAACCACAGGCTCAATACCACATGGAAGCTGCCAAGGTCTGGGGTTTCCACCTTCTGAAGCAGCAACCTGAGCTGAACCTTGGCCCCTTTTCGTCATGACTGGAGTGGCCGGGACACAGAGCACAAAATCCCCAGACTGCACACAGCACCGGTACCCTGGACCTGGCCCACAAAACCACTTTTTCCTCCTAAGCCTCTGGGCCTGCAATGGGAGGGGCTGCAGTGAAGACCTCTGACATGCCCTGGAGACATTTGCCCCATTGTCTTAGGGAATTAACATTTGGCTTCTCGATACTTATGCAAATTTCTGCAGCAGGCTTGGATTTCTCCTCAGAAAATGGGATTTTCTTTTCTATTTCATTGTCAGGCTGCGAATTTTCTAAACTTCTAAGCTCTGTTTCCCTTTTAAAACTGAATTCCTTTAAAGCACCTAAGTCACCTCTTGAATGCTTTGCTACTTAGAAATTTCTTCCACCAAATACCCTAAATCATCTCTCTCAAGTTCAAAGTTCCACAAATCTCCAGGGCAGAGGCAAAATGCTACCAGTCTCTGCTAAAATATAACAAGAGTCACCTTTGCTCCAGTTCCCAACAATTTCCTCATCTCCATCTGAGACCACTCAGCCTGGATTTTATTGTCTGTATCACTATCAGCATTTTGGGCAAAGCCATTCAACAAGTCTCTAGGAAATTCCAAACTTTCCCACATTTTTCTGTCTTATTCTGAGCCCTCCAAACTGTTTCAACCTCTGCCTGTTACCTAGTTCCAAAGTCACTTCCACATTTTCAGATATCTTTTCAGCAATGCCCCACTCTACTAGTACCAATTTACTGTATTAGTCTGCTTTCATGCTGCTGAAAAGACATACCCAAGACTGGGCAATTTACAAAAGAAAGAGGTTTAATTGGACTTACAGTTCCACAAGGCTGGGAGGCCTCACAATAATGGTGGAAGGCAAAGAAGAGCAAGTCACATTTTACATGGATGGCGGCAGGCAAAGAGAGAGAGCTTGTGCAGGGGAATTCCTCTTTTTAAAACCATCAGATCTCATGAGACTTATTCACTATCACAAGAACAGCACGGGAAAGACTTGCCCCCATGATTCAGTTACCTCCCCCAGGTCACTCCCACAACACATGGGAATTCAAGATGAGATTTGGGTAGGGACACAGCCAAACCATATCAGTTGGATTACAGAGAAGATTCACACAGAAAAACTTTGGAGTCCATGGACTAGAATTCAAGCTTTGCAGTTGAACAAGCCTGCTCTCAAGTCTGCCCTTCATCATTTAAGTCTGGACAAGTTTCAGTGCCCTCACCTTTAATTGAAAATAAAAATACTGACCTTGTAGGAACATTACAACAATTGAGATGATGTATTAATTATCCCTGCCACCCCCAAAGTGATAGCCCTTCTTTTTTTTTTTTTTTTTTTTTTGAGATGGAGTCTCGCTCTGTCGCCCAGGTTGGAGTGCAGTGGCATGATCTCGGCTCACTGCAAGCTCCGCCTCCCAGGCTCACACCATTCTCCTGCCTCAGCCTACCAAGTAGCTGGGACTATAGGTGCCCACCACCACGCTCTGCTAATGTTTTGTATTTTTAGTAGAGAAGGGGTTTTACTGTGTTAGTCAGGATGGTCTCGATCTCCTGACCCCATGAGTCACCCACCTCAGCCTCCCAAAGTGCTGGGGTTACAGGTGTGAGCCACTGTGCCTGGCCCCAAAGTGATAGCCCTTCTAAAGAGAAGCCTTCACTTTTCCAAGTCACTTTCTGTCAAAGTGACTAAAACAGTTGGACTGGATTTAGTGTGATGTGGTTATTTGCAACCATTTTAATGATATAACAAGTCACCACATGGTCTCTCAAGCTGATTGCTGTATCAATTGTTGCATTCCTGGACAGCCCAGAAGAGAACTCAATATTCCTGCCGTCCCACCAGAGCCCTTGGCTCCTGCATGTTCTTGGGAAGTAAATTGCCTGATTCAGGCCACTGCACAATTCCTGAGTCATACAATTCCACTTATCCCCTTTGATTTAAAAAGTAGGTTAACATACTGACAATTGCAAAAGGCATACTGAAAGCCTAAACATTTTCATGAAAACAGTCAGCTCCTACCTGTCCTTCCGGCCTCTACCTGTTGTACCCGAGCATATCATGCTTCCCAAACTGCTTTCTGTGATCCAGGAGTCAAACTTCCTAACAACTTCAAACAGGAAGATCTGTATCTTCAAAGGAGCCATCGGAGTGACCCTGAAGCCAACCAAGGACAAGTACAGAAAAACAGATTTAAGTCCAGGTCAGTCTGAGTGCAAAGGCTGGGGAGGGATTAGGGCCTGCAGTTGAGAATGAGGTTCAGGTACCTAAAGATCTGCCAGAAAGCAATGTGTAGATTATACTAGATCACACAGGCCCAACTGGTTAGCAATATTATTTCTGTCCTGGGAACCTCAAAATAGTCCCACTATCCTGAAGAAAAGGAGCTGGAATGTCTGGGAATTGCTTATGAAATTGTTTCAAAATAGTCCTCCTAGGCAAGTCTGAACACAATGTGTTGCTGATCAAGTGACAGTAACTGGTCCTTGATAAGGTGGTGGATGGTCTTCCATTGCTGTCACTGCCCACATACATGGCAGGGCCTTGCTTCACCGTGGTCCTGCACCAGCTCATCAACCATCAACATAGAACCTGCTCAGGCCAGGCTTCACACACTGGGCCCTGCCCCTCTGCTCAGGCCTCTGCCAACCTGGCTTGGAACACACGTGGTTTCTTTTTTTTTTTTTTTTTTAGACGGAGTTTCGCTCTTTTTGCCCAGGCTGGAGTGCAATGGCGCAATCTTGGCTCACCGCAACCTACGCCTCCCGGATTCAAGTGATTCTCCTGCATCAGTCTCCCGAGTAGCTGGGATTACAGGCATGTGCCACCATGCCCAGCTTTTTTGTATTTTCAGTAGAGACAGGGTTTCTCCATATTGGTCAGGCTGGTCTCAAACTCCTGACCTCAGGTGATTCTCCCGCCTCGGCCTCCCAAAGTGCTGGGATTACAGGCGTGAGCCCCCGTGCCCGGCCCCACATGTCGTTTCTTTTTATAAAACTCTGAGAATTAGCATTTCTACATGCTATTATATCAAAAGTGGAATTTTGCCTCTCATTCTATTGAAAGGGGAAACTTCTGCCATTGAATGAGTGCCTGACACAGACCCACTCTCTCATGCTCTACATTGAAAAGTCAAATCAGACAAAAAAAGTCTCGGCCCAGCCTCCATCCCTTGCTAAACAAGCTTGGCCATGTTACAGCTGTAGACTTCAGCTATCTTTCTCTGTGAAGTAGAACAAATTATACCTACCTCAGAGGGCTGCTTTGAAAATGAAATAAAGAAGTGAAATAATGCTTTGACAGTTTCTTGCTTAGTGCCTGGCACTTTGAAGGCAGTCAACCAGTGGTGGTTATTAGGCCAGTGTAGTGGCTCACACCTCAGCCCTCTTTGGAGGCCACAGCAGGAGGATCACTCGAGGGTAGGAGTTCAAGACCAGTCTGGGCAATATAGTGAGACCCCCATCTCTACAAAAAAAATACTTTTAATTAGCCAGGCATAGTGGTATGTGCCTGTAGGGCTAGTTACTTAGGACGCTGAAGCAGGAGGATTGCTTGAGCCCAGGTTCAGGGCTGTAGTGAGCTAAGAAGATGCCACTGCACTCCAGCCTAGGCAACAGAGTGAGATCTCATCTCTAAAAATAAAATAAAATAATAATAATAAATGCTGGTTTGTTAATGTTATGGTGATTATAACTGTGTGGGTTCAGTTTCCTTGTCTGTAAAAATGCATATTCACTCATTCATCCATTCAACACTGAATGAGGCTCCAGGGACATAGCTGTGAACAAGACAAATGAGGTTCTTGCCATTATGGAACTTACTTCCAAAAATGGAAAGACAGACAATATGAGATAAATAAATGAATGAACAACATAATTTCAAATGGTGAGAGGTGCTATGAAGAAAAGCATGGCAGGGCATTGCAGAATGACTGGTTGGGATAAGGAACGACGAACTTCTATGACCAAAGCAGGTTTCACTGAGAAAACTGCAATTTGTGCTACAGACTGAATGGCAACAAGGAGTCAGGCCAAGAAAGAATTGGGGGCAGAGGGCTTCAGGCAGAAAAAAAATCAGCAAGTGCAAAGGTCCCTGGGTGACAACAAGCTTAAGGTATTCCAGAAAAAAAAAGAAGGCCTGTGTGCCTGCAGCACAGTGAGCGAGCGGGAGAGTGGCTAAGACCAAGTCAGAGGGGCAGGAAGGAGCCCAGTCGAGTGGGCTTGTGGGTTACGGTAAAGAATTTGGATTTTATTCCAAGTGCAATGGAAAGCCAGTGTGGGGTTTTAAGAAAGGAAATGATGAGTTTTGATGTATAATTTTAAAAGATAACTTTACCTTCAGACTTACCGTAAGAGGGCAACAGTGAAAGCAAGGAGCACAATTAGAAAGTTAGTAACGCAGCAACCCAGGCTGGGAAGAGGGTGGACTGAGCCACAGCAGTAATTTCCTTTTCTAATTTGTTGTGAAGAATAAATGCAATAACATAAAGGCACCTAGGAGAATTCTTGGCATCAAGTAGATACTCAAAATATTTTAATTATCTTCTTCCAACTCTGTACTACAGCAGAGATCTCTATTTCCACAAAGAACTCCAAAAAGACAGACATAATGCATGTAACTGAATGCCAGAGACTTGAATTCTCATCAACTGAATGTTGATACAGCAACATTATAATATGGCCGAGTAAATGCCAATTTCAGGCTGGTACATATTGCTTTGTGTTGCCATTCTGTTAGAACTCCAGAAACTATTATGCTTGAACATCGGAAACTCATTTTTTTTAAGTAGCACAGGGACCATAATGTGTTTTGAATTCACAATCTAGGATCACCATTCTCCTCTAGTCCAAAGAGAAGATTTAAAATATTCCAATTTAAAACTATACCAGATTTGTCTTTCAATTAATGCTGAAGGCACAATCCAGCTGTCTTGAATTAAAGCGGCATGCTTTGCTGCTATCAGCTAATACTATACTGGAATACCATAAAGGGATGGTTGTAAAGTAAGTGCAAGGAATACAATGTTAATTGTTATTCAGATAGGGAATAAGAAATGTAATTGATGCTAGAGAAGCTCTGGATTAGCACATTCACAATGAGTCAGGAAATGGCAGCATGGTGTAATGGTTAAGAATCTGGACTCCGAAGAAAGACATCCTGGGGATGGGTCTGCCCTTCTCTTACTTATTCTTGTGTGTGTGACCTTAAGGAAGTCTCTTAACCTCTCTAAAAATCAGTTTCCTCATCCGTGGAACGTGAAAAATAATAATACTTCTCTCATCAGATCGTAGTAAAGATTCTATATGATCGTCGACTTAAAGGGTTTAGCACGGTACTGGCATAAAGTTTAAAGAAGTATCAGTTGTCTTTATTACCCTTCAGTATCCAGAGGCTCGACTGAGGAAACTGGAATTATTTATTCTAGAATTGAGAAGGTTCGATGTGTAATTTAGATTTTAATGATAAAAAAAATCACAATGTATTGAGTCTTCAGAGGCCATATGCTATGCCAAGGATTTGTGCTAAAAAATAAAAAAAGGAAAGGAGCCCTCCAACATTCAGTAGCTGGCCTGGCATTTACGGCTGGGTCTTGCTGTTCTTCTGTTAGACAGAAACCATCTCACAGAATACCAACCTCAGACATTGCTCTAAGACCATGATAGAATGAGACAAAGCAAAACCACTTTGTAAGTACATCCAAGCACAAAGGTAAAATCAAGTGCCACCCTAAACATACCAAGCAGTCTCTTTCTCTTCCAAAATGAATGACTGCCGCTGATTTGTCAATTACAGCTTTATACTTGTGCTAGTCTCTACTCCTTATAGATAAGATGTACCGAGCTATACAATCATAGAAGTGTCCCTGCTTTCCAAAAGCCTCTAGTCTAGACCAAACTCTCCCCACAAATCAACCACCCAAAGCCCAAATCCCATATAGGTTCTTTCTAACACCCTTTTATTGAGACACACCACAGTTGCCCAGAGTATACGGGCAAGTAATGCCCCTCTGTGACAAGCCCAACTTGTTTAATTACAGGTATTTACCCTGTCGTCTTTGGCTGAAAAGCATTGACAACATATCTCATTCAATCCTTACACAACCCTGTAAAGGCATGCATTATTACTTCTATTCAACAGCAGAGGAAACTGAGTTTCCAGAGCAATTAAGGAATTTCCCCAAGATTCTAAACATAGTAAGTGACAGAAGACCAAAACCCAAGTTCACAAATGCCACAATTTATTTCTTGTCTTAAAGGGTGATCATACATCCACTGGAGTGGTCCAACTGATAATGCTGGAAGAGGAAATTAATTTTCCTACCAGTAAAGGATTATTCTTTTCAAATTAAAATATATTAAAATAATTTTAAGATGGTAGAGAGAGATATTTTGACTTGGAAAAGGCCGAGCAACTTAGAAGGGTAGGTTGGCAGAGAGAGAGGCAATTCTTACTCCCCTAAATTCTATTCTTCTATGATTTGATTCAGAGATAGTGGTCTACAGCTGAATGGTACTGATGTTGACAATGAAGATATGGAGACCATTATGGAGAATATTATCTTTTAAATGATTGGAAACACTGTTCACATAAACAAGAAGGAATGATTTCTCTTTTTAACATTTCAAATTTATCTTAGCAATTCAATAATATACGATTTGCTTTGATTATTTTTTAGGCAGAAAGAAGATAACTGGCAAGTGAACATTTAATGGGGAAAATATATAGCTTGCACAATTTAAAAATAAAATCTAACAGTTTGTGTGTTTAGCACCTTTCATGCAAGAATCTCGGAGCACTTTATGAAAATGAATTATGACTCCTTCTCTTCCCCCAACACCCATGAAGAGGCTTTATTTTACAACTGCAAGAAAAGGCTCATGAGAGCATGATAAACCTTGAATGCCCAGAGACACCCTGAGTTGAATGGAGGGCTTGGGTTGATCTTTTGTACAGTAGCTCCCCCAAATTTGTTAGCCTGATTCCAGGGAAGCATAGCCCCTCCTCTGGATCCTGCTCACTCCTCATCTTGTGCTGCCTCTATTATAAACCCCTTTCATCCCCTCCTTTGAGGCCCCATACTTTCTTTCCTCCACTCCAGGAAATCAGTCATACAGCTTGACCTGGATTCCTTTGAATAGTCCTCAGGGAAATTGAGGAGAATTAGAAGTTCAAGGGAAGAGGCAGGCTTTAAAAATCATGTCGTTAGAGGAGGAACCTACAAGGTTATCAGACCTTCATATGGCCTCTGTAGGCTTTGTCTTAGCTAAGCTAAGGTGGAATTCATTCATTTGTTCAACAAATATTATTGAGCATCAAGTCATCTATTCTAGGGGATACAAGTACTATTCTAGGGGATACAGCAGTGAATAAAACACAGAGACAAATTCCTGCCTTCATGGGGTGTACATTACGGTCAGGGGAAAGTCAATAAGCAGAGTAAATAAAACAAATTGTATAGTACATTAGAGTGAGTTACATGTTATGGGAAGGAAGATAAGGGTTGGGGAGGTTAGAATTTTTAATGACATGGTGAAGAAAGACTTCATTGAGAAGATGATGTTTGAGCACAGATCTGAAGGAAGTGAAGGAACAAGCTGTATAGTACCTAGGAGAGGAACATTCTAGACAGTTAAAATAGAAAGAACAAAATCCCTGACCCAGGGGGATTTGCCTGCAATGTGGCTAAAGTGGATACAGCAAGGGGAGAGTAGCAGTCATAGAGGTAAATGTGGAACAGGAGTCAACAGATTGGGTAGGGTCTCAGACATCACTAGAAAGGCCCTGGCTCTTCTTCTGCCTCAGATGCAGAGCCATTGGAATTTTTGAAAAGAATAGTGATATCATCTTAGTATTTAAAGGAATCTCAATGGTGTTTTAAGAATAAAATAAACAGAGGTGAAAATAGAAGCAGAAAGTCCAGTTAGAAGTTCGTTCATCCACCAAAAGATGATGATGACTTGGATAAGAGAGGTAGAGGTAGAAAAGGTGTTAGGATTCTCAATATATTTTAAAGGAAGAGCCAATAATGTTTGCTGACAGATTGAATATGGATTATGAGAGAGGGAGAGGAGTTGAAGATGCTACCAAGAAATTTGGCCTGAACAAGTAGGAAGATGGAGTTATCTTTAACCACGATGGGAGAGACAGAAGGTGCAGCAGGTTTGGAAGGAAAGATCTCCAGCACACTGTTGGGATATCTGATTTCAGATGCCTGTTAGACATCCAAAGGAAGATGCCCAGAAGGCAGTTGGACTTATATAACTGGAGTTCACAGAGCAATCATGGTGGAGATATAAATTCAGGCACTGTCCGAATATTGATAGTATTTGCAGTCATGAAGCTGAATGAAAACACCAAGGAAGTGAATACAGTTGACAAAGAGGAGAGGAGTAAGGACTAAATCCATTAGATGTTAGGGAGATGAAAAGGAACCTGCCAGTGAAAGAGAAGAAGCCGTCAGTGAAGTGAAGAGGAGACAAGGAATAGGGAGTATGCTGGAAATCAAGTGAAGAAACAATTTCAAAGAAAAGGAAGTAATCACTGCATCTAATGCCTCTGATAGGCCAAGTATAAGCACTGAAAATTGACTGATAAATTTAGCGATGCAAGGTCATTGGCAATTTTGAGGAAAACGGTTTCAGGAAAGTGATGGAGATCTGTATGGAAGAAACACTAATATGTATATTTCTATGCTGAATAACGCTAGAGAGGAAAGAAGTTAGTGATACGAGAAATAAAATTACTAGAGCAATGTCCTTGAATAGTGCGAGATGGTATGGAATTCACCGTAATGGCTGGCTGTCCTTAGATAGGAGCACAGACATTTCTTCTATATAGCAACAGGAGGGAAGAGAAAGCAGAACAGCACAGGTGCTGGAAGGCAGGCAAATATGGTGGTGGTTGTCTGTAGGAAGTTAGCCTTAGATTGCTTCTTTGTTTGCAGTAAAAATAGAAAGCAAAGTAATATCCAGTGACACAGAGATACTGGACATTTGAAAAATTAGGAAAAAGTATAAAATTGCTACCTAGAACAGCAGGGCGAATAAAAAAAGAAAGAAAATATAGTATGATTCCCGGGAAGTGCTAGATATTACCATCAGGTTCACGGTCATAAATTTAACAATTAAATGAGTTATGGGGTGTGTGTGTGTGTGTGTGTGTGTGTGTGTGTGTGTGTGTGCTTCAGCCACATTCAGTGCATAGGTACAGGCATCGAATTGGCAGAGAATTGGAATTTACCAAGGTTGGGGTTTTGCCAAGTGAGTACCAGGAAGCAAGAGGATCAAGGGAGTTGAGGGCAGAGGTAAGGTGGTGATTATAAAGACTGGCCACAGTATTTAAGTTGGGAAGGGAGGAATATGATTAGAAGGGAGATAAAAAAGGGGATAGAATCAATGGGTGCAGGAGGAATTGGATTAGGAGGGAAGGAGAGGAGAACAAACAGTGTTGGGATCAGTAGACTGCAGATCCCATGAAGTCTAAGGAGTGATGGTATCAGGCTATTAGAGGGATTAAGCTGCAAATGCAGGAAGTGGTGGTCGAATGGTCAAGTGTGATACTTGAAAGTGAAATTATGAATAGGTTGCACAAAGTGTAGAGGAAAGGAGCTGCAAAGAGATCACTGAAGGGAAGGGGCTCCAGGACAGGAACCGAGTGGTCAGGATGGTGGAAGAATCTTCTAGATATTAAATTTGGGAGAATTAGGGAGGAGAGGATGTCAGTGAGCCAAAAGCTAAAATCAACAAATGAACAAAAATGATCCAGGGGTCTGTAGAAGACTATACCAAAGAGGGTAGATGACAAGGGCACAAAGCCACCTCTTTCTTTAGAAAAGAGGGAGAGAGAACGCGTGGTCTGGAAACTGAAATGTTGAACTGAGACACCCAATTGTACTTCCAGGCCCAGTACTAGGCAAGGTGAGGGAGGGAAAAAGCCACCACTGGAGAGGGCTGTGAGAGGCAGGGATTGTGCTCAGAGAAAGTTTAGATTTAGTGTAGTTGAGCATGCATGCACAGACACACACAAACACAGTTGCACATGTACACACTGTCTCTCTCACACACACATACATGCATATGCACACACATACTTATACATTCACACACCCTTGCACACACACAAGCACACTTGTACATACAAACACCTTCACACACATGTGCATACACATACACACACACAAACACGCTTGTACACGCACACATCCTCACACACATGCACACATATACATGCATGCACATACAAACACTGGTACAGATATCCTCGGGTGTGCACACACATACATAAATGCAAACACATTTGTACATGTGCACCCCCTCACACATGTGCACACATGTACACGCATGCACATACAGACTTACACCCTCTCTCCCACATACACACACAAGCACAAGGAAACATACAGATGAGTATATGTTTAAATAGGTGGACTTTATGGTATTTGAAATATACCTCATTAAAGCTAGTTTTTAAAGAGTAGAAAACATAAAGCTTTATAAGACCAAGAAAATCAGACCCATGGCGGGGAAAGGGAGTCATCAAGAAAAGTCCTTTTGAGATAGTAGCTAATGGAGATGTCCCAATATGAAAAAAAAAAAAAAGTCTTTCATTTTAGCACATAATGATATTATCATTTCCTTCTTTGAATTCACAGTGCTCTCTTCGAGTGTCATTCGTGGCCTTTCTATCACACTCATTTGAGTCTCTGTCCTAAATCTTCTACATGTTTGGAAGGCCTCTGCGGATCTGAAGACTGTCTCCTTCAGCTTGATATCCTCTGTTGGATTTAGCACCGTACATAACTCACTGGAGGCCCACATAAATATTTCTTTAAATGTGTTGAATTAGTTTAAATATTTATTATTTCAAAGTATCAAAGTAATGCCTTATAAAGGCATTTTCAATAGAGACAGAAAATAGTTCAACCAAATACTACATTTATTCATATGAAAATTAAATCAAACATAAATGAGAATATTTTGTTAGCTATTATCATTAACTAATAATCATCTTCGAGACTGAGGCTGAGAAAGAAATGGTAGAGATAAATATCAAAAATATGTTCAACATGTAACTTTTAGAATTATATGGTGGAAAAAACTAGTATAAAATTGCCAGAAAAGCTATTTAAAGCAGAAGTATGAGATTAAAAATGCCAAAGGTGTAAACAACTTTAATCTGCTAATTTATTACACATGTCTGTTACAGCCAAGTTTTATTTTAAGATTAGATCTTGGATATTTTCACTGTGTTACTGCAAACGAAACTACAATTTTCTAAACTCAAATGCTATGCATTTTTCATCTTTCAGATGTCACTTCGTCTCCCCTGAAACCAAGTTGATTTCTATAATTTATAATTTAAGCATTGTGAATATATACATTCATATAGACATTCATTTAAAATCTGAAAGGTACTAAGACAATGCTTAACCCTGTCTGCATTCTATCCACAGACTGCTTTAGGGAACAGACTGGTTATGGAAGTAAGAGTTACATTTTTATTATTAAAACAGCAAATATGGCTTTAACTAAAAAAGATAATTTAGGGGCACTTGCTAAGGAAAACCATCCATTCAATCGAATTTGGAGGAGGTGTGAAGATGTATTATAGACTCCATATTACACACCGGACCCAATTACCTGCAACCCTTTCTTCTCTTACAACCTAAAATCTACCTTGGTTTCTGGACATATCTAATTCTAACTGCTAACTTAAGCCTCTACCTATATAAGGAAGCAGTCACAATAAAAACTGAGGTGCAGTCAAGTATTTAAAAGATGATTCACTACCAAAAGTAAGTGGTTTTTGAATAGGTCTATGTTCTCAAACTTTCCAACAAGGCTCTGCTACCTCTGCTCCTAAGAAACACCGTTCTCCAGTTACACCACCATGAAATGTGACCTTTCTCCCCAGCTGGCATGGAGGTTTAGCCACAATCATTAAAAAAGTACAGGTGTGCTGAAAATTCAAGCTAGCACAACAGTGGCATGGTGTTAGACTTGGTGGTTGGAAAGGGGAAATTTACAGGAAGGCTTGCACAAAATTGGATCTTTAATATAATCTTAATAATATGAGCTCTTTCAGCCAGATATTTGGGCTCCCCTTTCCCTGTGAAATATCATGATTGACTGAGAGCTTATAAAAAAAATGAATTTCAGGGATATTGTAGGATTTTCGTGTACAAAGTACAAATATTTGCTACATGTATGATTTGTCCAAGTTTGACTCTGCCTTGTCTCCTTCAGCATGAATCCCGAAAAGAAGAAGTCACTGATTAGCGACTCTTAACCAGTGGAGAAGCTGGTGATTTGAAAGGGTAGAACTGGGACCAGCGATAAGACAGGTGAATTTCATTTCCTCATACGAAAGAGCTTGATTGAAGCAGCTACAAAGAACAATGAACTGGCCGGGCACAGTGGCTCACGCCTGCAATCCTAGCACTTTGGGAGGCTGAGGTAGGCCGATCACCTGTGGTCAGGTGTTCAAGACCAGCCTGGCCAACATGGCAAAACCCTGTCTCTACTAAAAATACTAAAAAGGTAGCCGGATGTGGTGGTGGGTGCCTGTAATCCCAGCTACTCTGGAGGCTGAGACAGGAGAATCCCTTGAACCCAGGAGGCAGAGATTGCAGTGAGCCAAGATCGCTCCACTGCACTGTCTCAAAAAAAAAAAAAAAAAAAAAGAAGAAGAAGAAGAAGAAGAATGAACTTCCCTGGAAAGCTTTCCATCACTGGAGGTGTTCAAAAGGCAACAAGTAATCATCTATTAAGACATCATTGACCAGAGATGATGAGCTTTTTTCATATGTTTGTTTGACTCCATAAATGTCTTCTTTTGAGAAGTGTCTGTTCATATACTTCGCCCACTTTTTGAGGGGGTTTTTTTCTTGTAAATTTGTTTAAGTTCCTTATAGATTCTGGATAGATTCCTTATAGACCTTTGTCAGATGGATTGATTGCAAAAATTTCCTCCCATTCTGTAGGTTGCCTGTTCACTCTGATGATAGTTTATTTTGCTGAGCAGAAGCTCTTTAGTTAGATCCCATTTGTCAATTTTGGCTTTTGTTGCAACTGCTTTTGGTGTTTTAGTCATGAAGTCTTTGCCAATGCCACATGTGGGGCTTAAAACATAAATGATGTATTGATAGGCGCAGCAAACCACCATGACACGTGTATACCTATGTAACAAACCTGCACATTCACATTCAGCACATGTATCCCACAACTTAAAGTAAAAAAAAAAAAAAAAAGAGAGAGAGAAAAAAGACATAATTGAGTGGCTTGGATAGATGATCCGAAAGACCTCTTCAAACTCTAAGGTTTTATTTCAGATCCCCCAGGTAAGCACTCTAATGCTGGTGTATTTCCTGTTCTCTGACAGTGCCACGTTTCCTCTTACCCCTGAGTCTTTGCGTACAGCATTCCCTCTGTCTAGGCACTCTTCTACCTTCTTGCCCTTCAAATATGAGCTTACAAGTCAATTCCTTTTTCACTTTCTTCCAGTCTTCCCTGTCCCAACAAATTAGGGTAAGGACCCTTTCCTATATGCTTTTATGCTACTCTACACCTCCCCCATCAGACTCCTTAAAGGTGAGGAACATATCTTTGTCATAATTCAACTTTCATCACCAAAACAGGGCTTGCAGCCTAGCCAGTTCTCAAGGACTGGGTGTTAAATGACTTAATTACTTTGTTAATGAAAACTCTGCTATGGCTTCCCCAGAAATCCATTGCACCTAGAAATACTTTAACCAGAGATACTTTACCTTGCTTAATCATACTATTTTATGGCTCTTACAACATTTTCCCACCCAAGACAGGATCCCTGGCTTGACGAATGGAACATCAGTACCATTCGTGTACTATAGGAATATTTGGATGCTGTCATTTCACAAAGCTATCTTTAGGAATAGAGCAATTAATTAATACCCACCAGGGCTGCACATTCATAAAAGGTCACCAAATAAAGGTAATAAGTCCATTTACATCAAAACCATCTTTTGGCCACCAACTGCATGACTCAGTTTTTCATTTTGGGTTATTAAACTGAGTTTGAATTAAGAGTCCCAATAAGTCCATCCCAGGGGGAACCTTGCCAGGGCCAATCCCCACAAGTGAACTCATAGACCTCCCACCCACTTCTGTCTTTAAAACGCTCTAAATGTCTGTGATGTGCAAGATACCTTGCTCAGCTATTTCCTGCAACTGTCTGTGGGGGCAAAGAGGATAACTTAGCCCTAAAACAATGACTGTGTAAACATCAATCCAGGACCTTCAATAAAAAGAAAATAATTCAAATCACGTTTTCACATGATATGAAATGCATCCATTAACATTACTGACTTAAGAAGCTCAAACAACCTCAAAATTAAATGTGACTGAATAATACTCAAATCTATAATTCCATGGTTTCTCATATTCCTCCTGCTTTTAAACTATGACTGCTTCATTATTGTTTTGTAAAAATGACTTTAGTCATTGGAAACTCCGCAAGTATTGTTGGCAAGAAGAATCAGGCAGCCTGTGCTTGCCCCTTATCATGATGACTGAAGATGAGAAATATGCACAGTTAACAATCCCATGACCAGCCTGCAGCCATCTCCGAACTTCCTGACAAATCTGAGACCTTGCTCTCTCCCAAGCCTTTCTGCTCAACTGCAATTCTCAGTACCTTCTCCCTGTCTCTTCAACACCTCCCAT
Source organism: Papio anubis (assembly GCF_008728515.1). Taxonomy (NCBI): domain Eukaryota; kingdom Metazoa; phylum Chordata; class Mammalia; order Primates; family Cercopithecidae; genus Papio; species Papio anubis. Next base: position 111,874,102 of record NC_044983.1, read on the forward strand.
TAAAAAAAATCTTCATTCCTACATGGCTGTTTCTTATCTATACCCATGTTTCTCAAACTTTCATATGCTTTGGAATTGCCTGGAGATCTTGTGAAATGCAGATTCTAAATCTGGAGATCTAGGGTGGAGCCCGAGATTCTGCTCTCGTAAGTGCTTTCAGAGACTGCTGATGTGTCTTGGCCCTGGACCGTACTTTAGAGTAGCAAGCACTCAGCACAGAATCCATCAATCCAAGCAGCTTCAGTAGGTCTGCAAATCCGTGAAATTTTAAGCAAAGGTTTATGTATATGGAATGTTCTAGGGAAAGCGTTCATAACTTCCATCAGAATCTCAAAGAGTGCAAGAGTTAGGAGCGATTGGCCAATGCTGCCACTGTTCTATTCCCAGCTATGTCAGATCACCTTCTATCCTTCCTCCCAGTCTCTCTTACTAGCTGCTCCAAAATCATTCATCTAGCAATCCCACAAGCAACTGATTTTCTATAGCCAACCAGATTTATATTATTTGAGGTATCTGCTATGGTGGACATATTCATTTTTAAGGTGCACTAGCCAAAAAACAAAAACAAAAAAAATGAAAAAAAAAATGATGTTTGATATGAATGACCCAGAAACATAGGAATTAAGATAACATGATGTTGGGCAAAAAAAATGATTCCAAGAAGCAGAAAGACCTGAGTTTGAATATCAGCTCTGTATCCACCTGACTCCAGGAACTTCTATGAGTTAGTTGCTCTATGTTTCAATTTCCTCCTCTGTAAATAAGACCTACTTGTAGGCCTTTTATCAAGACAAAATAACAAGGACAAACTTCCTGGCACATAATGTTACAGAATTAATTAGTTACCAGTTCCTCTCCTCTCTATCATAGAAGAAGAGGACAGATTAATTAAGATGTAAATTATTAATAAATAACTTAAAAGTAAGCTGTGATAAATTAAGATCACACTAAAAGAAGTATCTTTTTAGACCTGAATTCTGAATAATAAGAAAAATATCTGGTTTTAGATGACATTTAGGCCAGGTGTGATGGCTCACACCTGGAATCCCAGTACTTTGGGAGACCAAGGCAGACGAATCACTTGAGGTCAGGAGATCAAGACCAGCCTGGCCAATGTGGTGAAACCCTGTCTCTCTAAAAATACAAAAATTAGCCAGGCATAGTGGCACATGCCTGTAGTCCCAGCTACTTGGGAGGCTGAAGCAGGAGAATCACTTGGACCAGGGAGGTGGAGGTTGCAGTGAGCCAAGATTGTGCCACTGCACTCCAGCCTGGGTGACAGAGCGAGACTCCATCTCAAAAATAATAATAATAAATAATATAAATAAATACATACATAAATGACATTTAGATACTTTTTCTCTAGGACCTAACATAGTCTAGGACTGAAAATTTTGGTGGAATTTTTAAGGGAAAATAAGAAATTCTTAAGCCATATTTCAACCTTTCTTGATTTGAGGAAATTGTGTGAGAAAATGCTTGCTATTCAAGAACTCGCAGCAAATATGTGTCCAATTATAATACAGCACTATAAAGCTGTTTGGAAAAGTTAAAATTAGTTATTGACAGACTCTGGATGGGAAAAAAATATTTTTTAGAGGTAAAATGATTTCGAATGTGAAGAATCAGGCTTAGGGACTTTTGATCATAAGTCTTTCAAATATGACAATAAAAATGCCATTAGGTTTCTTATCATACAGCAATTCAGCCTTCATTAGCTCATTTTCACTGAAATGCAACACAGTTAATCACTGTAGGACTAATATAAAAAGTCCCCCACTTCATGCACAGTGTGAAATTACACCTTTACTTGTTTGTCCCACAGAATTCAGCATTTATAAGATCTCATGGCCCCAACACAAGCATTTAGAAGCATACTTACTATCCTATCATATTCTATTTTTAAAAACTACTTGAAGAATTTGGAAGCAAAACAATCTCTTTGGACAAATTTGTCAAATAATGAGAGTTCAAAGCTCTAGTTATCTCTTATTCTAAAACACTCCGTTATCCCTCAAGGATAAATTTTTCCATTTCTGATAAGGTCCTCATCCAATCCAAATTATAAGCAAAGGAAGTCTTGGGAGCAACAGGGTTGGGGGAGATGTGTTTACTTATTTTTCCATGTAACACCATCAAAGAAATTTAAAGGAAGAAAGAACTGACCCTAAGGATATCTTCCAGAAGTAAAAAATTCAGTAAGACATTTTCTTCATCCTCCTAAAATACAACCTTTATCTCTGAGGAAATTGAACCAATACTCAAGATCCTACCTCTCAAAGCAATGTTTTTCCAAAAGAGTTGTACTTATTCATCTAATATAAATATCATCTGTGGAGTCATTTTTTTATACCCCCAAGATTCACATTAAAGCTAGTTTAAAAATAATTTGCCATTTACATATGTTTTCACTAGATTGCAAGTCAAAAGCTCTTCAACCCTTGCCGTTCCAGCAACAAAAGACAGAACCACATTATCTTAGGGTTTTGTTCAGCAAGATAGAGAACGGAGCCTCTGAAGAGATAGGTTTCCCGTGCTGAAGGGTTAAAAGAGGACACCAAACCACCCTCTGGAAGTCATTAAGTTACAAAGCCCCAAGAAGATAAAAGTTTCCATTTTCTAAAATGTAAATCAAAAACATATTCATTAGTATTGCAAAACAAACATGCAAATCTTCACCACTTGAAAAGCTCGGCTAAATATGTACAAGGGCTAAACCCAAAAATACATCTGGTCCTCGGTTACAGAACTTGCTTTTTTGGTTTTATCTAAAGAGTTTGTCTGTCTTCCATGGTTGGCTTCTTGGATTATTGCAATTCATAATAAGCCTTTTAGCTAAGGATGAAATAAACAAAGATAAAGTCTATGTCCTAGTTTTAAATGGTCCAGATGGGATGATTTTTCCATATGTTTAGCACACCCACTGTTTATTAATCATTGCTAGCAGAGCTTAGAGGATTACTGGGTTTATTGCCTGGGCAAGGGCTGAAATTTACGGTTTGTATAATCTCTGCACACCTTTTTAATATTCCATCCTTTCTGGATTGTCCTTTCTGCTTTATTCAGGTTGAGTGTGCGTCCAAATCCCTGTGTGTGTGTCTATGTGTGTGTGTGACTTATTATAGGGCAGAGAATCTCAGCCAACTGATCAAGAGGAGGTTTTTGTGCCCAAATTTGGATACAATATCAGTCTGAAGGAATGTGTTACATCATAACAATGACAATGTGGGTAAAACTGGCAAAACTTGACTCACCACCCTTTACAGTGATTTACTTAGTGTCTGGCAATCTGTTTTTCATATGATGTTTGTTTCTCATAAACAGTTTCAACATGGGAGAGTATGGTGTCAAGATAACAGTCATATCATTCGTCATTGCAGAACATCTACGGGGCTTGCCAAGAAAATACGGTTCTTTTATCCTGGGCTTCTTACAAGTCCTTGCGTTGTGGTGATTGTTTCTCATCAACGTACTGTGTTGCTTTTTGAAACCTGACCATCATTGCCTCAGTCATGTTGTCATTGCAATTTATCATAAGTCAGATGAAGTCCATGGAAGGGTCAGCAGGGGGAACGGTGGAAGAAAAGAGAGGGGAGGAAGTCCTAGGACATGGTGCAGCCGCCAAGATGGGAAAGCCTGAAGCAGCAAGCTAAGGAAACAACAGAGGCACCTTGATTCTTTCACTTCTGAAACGGATTCAGTCTTAGCTCGAGTGTGTTGTCTCCATTTTCATAAGTATACCAAGCCCTCCAGCATATTTTTAGTCGTAAAATAGTTAAAACAACAACTTGAGGGGTAAAAAGGAGAAACTTCTGTCTTTTTATATCACCATCAGAATGCCGCCCCGTCAATCCGAGGGAATTCTGACAGAAGGCTTCCATATTTGGAACACCCCTTGAAACTTGGAAGGAGAAAAAAGGGGGGAAGATATTCTTTAAAATTTCTTTTAATAGAATTGGTTAAGACAGTTAATGCAGAAAATGTTCTATTAATCATGTATGCTTTTTATAGTATTTTTACATGGTTTTTGAGATGTGGTTTTATATCTTCAGCAAATAGAATGGAAGGCCTCCATAAAGCATAAGGCTAGACAGCTGTGGGCACAGAAAACTGAATATTCAGTCATTCAAAAAAAGGCTTTGAAATCACTCTGCTGGAGCCTTGCATACAATAATTAAGCTCTGGCCAAGTATCTTTTATGACATCCTACCCTATGCTGTAGGCACGTAACATTTGCCTTGTAAAATAAAATATAGGATTTGTGTTCAGGAACTAGCATTTTTCAAACCAGTTACATAAAGGCGCAGCATTTAACTCATGTCGGTGGATGGAAATGATCTAATTTGAATCTGGAATGTTAATTCTATGACCCAGATTTTGGTCGGATATTATAGGAAATCTACACACAGAATCTCCTTCTTCTGATAGCTCACCTTAGAATGTTTGCCCAGAAAAGCTGCTTCATTTAAAGCATTGTCATCAGGTAAACTGGTACCCAGCTTCCTCCAGGATGACAGACTAAGCCCACTTTCCTATTCAAAGGGGGAAAAAATTTATATATATATTAAAGTGACTAAACAAGAAAGAAAAATACTGTTTATTTCAGGGATCCAGTACATATAGAGTATATCTCAGAAGAAAACAAAATTGGACTTGTCACTTATGAAGTTCAGCCACCTTCTGAGAATGTCTTGCAGTGGAAATGAAAAAGAAAGTTCTAGAAGGTCAATATCAAGTGATCCTTAAAAGAACTGGCAATGCACATAGCAAACTTCTAAGTGTTAGGACTTAGCAGGAAAACATAGAAAAGGCAGGCCTCTTTCTAAAAAGATGTTTCCCACCAAAACTGCTCTTAGGCAGAGGAATGTCTTATCATCACTGAGTAGCAAATTGCAACCAATATTATTGAGGGCTCTGTTTATAGCTTCTTATCCTCCAAAGTAATTGGGCATGTAGAGAGTTCCCTCAGAAAAACTGGATTATCAGAATAACTCAACTTTCCTTTTTTCTTACTGAGCAATATAACAAAACCCAGAAATTACTCCAAGCAAGAGGAAATTTTGAAGGGATTACTGGACAGTGGTCTAAGCAACTAAGTCACATAACTGGATCAAAATGCCACCTGAAATAAATTCACGGTCTTTTCCTCAAAACTTAGATTTCCCCATCCAAATTTACATTAATAAATACCCAAAGTCTCCCTGCTGTCCAAAACCTCACAGTTCAAACATATATTAGTCACCAAGGGCTACCCATTCTTCTTTCAAAATGTGTATACTCTGTCATTCAATTTTTTGCTTCTGTTCCCCATTGTGCCATTCCAATTCTGCTCCAGTGATTTTGGCTATGGATCTATGGAATGGATTGCTAGGGAGAGACTAGAGACAAATGGAGGTGAAAATTTAAAAGGGTCTCGCAATAATCTAGGTAATGGTCATGCAGTAATGTGGGTAGATGGTAAGGACTACCTTACCTAGATTATCTAGATTTTTGCAAGAGCCTTCTAAATGTTTGCCTTCATTTGTTTCTAGTCTCTCACTAGCAATCCATTCTACAGACCACTAGCTAAAATAATTTTTCTAAAAAATCCATTTCATTCTGTCACAATCACTCTCAAAAGTGGCCAAATATTTTCCACTGACTACCGGACCAAATACCAGACTTAAGCTGATGACATTCAAAGCCCATTGAAATCTAGCCTACTACCCTGCCAGCATTTGGTCTGATCACCCTTGATCATATCAATTTCTTACCTTTAATCTCTCACTTCCCTTCTCTTTGCCTGTCCAAATCTCCTTAACTTCGGTTCTAGTTCAGGCCCTTTCTGCTCCACGAGGCCTTTCCCACTATCAAAATGCACACTGAAGTCTCCCTTCTCTGGACCACTAAAACTCAGCCTAAATGACTACATTGTAAATACAGATACACAACCATGTGCTGCCTTGTATTATTAATAGTTTTATGTCGTCAGGGTGCGATGGCTCATGCTGTAATCCCAGCACTCTGGGAGGCCAAGGCGGGCAGATTGCTTGAGCCCAGGAGTTTCAGACCAGCCTGGCCAACATAGTAAAACCCTGTCTCTACTAAAAACACAAAAATTAGCCAGGCGTGGCGGTGTCTGTAATCCCAGCTACTCGGGAGGCTGAGGCAGGAGAATTGCTTGAACCAGGGAGGCAGAGGTTGCAGTGAGCCAAGATTGCACCACTGCACTCCAGCCTGGGTGACAGACTGAGACCCTGTCTCAAAAATAATAATATTAATAGCAATAATAGTTTTGTGCTTATTTACTGTTTTCTTTACTTGACTATATGCCCCTGAGAGACAAGGACCATTTCTAAAACACATTGGTAACTACCACACCGAGTACCCATTTTATGCCAGACACAATGTTAGGCACCTTCCCAGAGCTATGTCACTATTTCTAGGCTATAAACTCTATAGAGACATGTCTGCCTTGCTCCCACAGTGCCTGGCAAAGTGAACAAGTAATATATAATTATCTGGGTTCCATTGCCTTGATCAACAGTTAGCACCCAATTCTGAAAATAATTCAAATGCAACACAGGAAATCCTAAATATATAGACATTTTTCAGAGTCACACACAATGGTCAGAAAAAATACTCTGGTAGAATGAAAGTATTCTCTCCTATCCTCAGAACTGGCTCACCAGTTTCGTTGGTTCCTTTTGTGTTACATAAATGAACTTTTGTGACACTTCATTATTTTACCGTGATTTTCCACAGCTACACCCACGACTTTCAGACATTTGTTAGGGCTTCCTGAGAGGACTGGCTAGAACTCTGTTTCTGAGTGATCATTTTTATCACATAAAAATACCTGACTATATTATACTATTTAATAATAGTTGTTTTCATTTTTGCACACTTTCAATTGTTGAGTTAAATTTGGGAAGAAAATAAGGTTCCCAAAACCATTTCTACTGCTTTGCTCCTCACTTCTAGATTTTTATCCTTTTGTCTCAAAAGAACCACTGTAGCAATATAAGAATAGCCCATTGGAAACAGTCACGTTGCTCTCTGACAGGCAAAATGAAATGAATGCAGACGCTCAAAGCTCTTGTTGAATTAAATGAAAGTCCAGAGATCTAGATGACCCAAACTGCATATCTACACAGGTAAGACTACCCAAATAAACCCCACTCAGCCCTCTCCTTACATTTTTCAGAATTGGGAAAGCCACTGATGCCAACTGAAATGAGAAATTATAAAGCCAAACTTGGCCCAGTAGGGAATTATATTTTATCCTACCACATTTTTACATTTGCATACATGGCACCCTTCAAAGCCAGGAGTTTATATTTTCCCACCAAGGCTCAGCATGTGTGAAAAATGCTTTCCAAGAAACGAAGACTGGCTAAGATGCAAATGCAAATGTGAATTTGTGGGCAAACATACGCAATTTAACCTGAACTGGGATCTTTCCTCCATATCTTGAGTAGACTTGGTAATAGCGCAAGTCTCTTCCAGACCAGAATCTTAAATCTCAAAATCCAAAAAAATAATGGCACAAGGAGAGAATCATTCAAAAAGCAAATGCATTTCTCAATAATGAATATAATATACAACTGGAAAAAAAGTGAGGAGTGGGATTTGGCAGGAGATAATGTGCTCAAGGCTGGGAATTATTTACTAGCATATTCTTCCCATGAAAAGGATTATCTCTGTGGCTATGAATAAATTCCAAAGCCTCGGACTCCAAGGGATCTTTTTTCCCTTAGAAACAGGACAGTATTAGAATTCAGCTCTACTGTTTTCCAACTCAAAAAGGAGTCTCAAAATAAAGATATGTATAGAGAGGGTCTTGTGCTAAAAGGGATGATCATATTTACCTACTGTTTTCTCTCCCCACTATTCTAAAAAAGAAAGTTTGCTGTAGGTTGTCAAATATGTATACACAAGTTTAGGTTTCAGAAGATACAAGTTTATAGCACATATCAGAGCTAGAGGAAGTAGCTTACCTAAGTTGGAAGACAGAGAGGAAGTGGGGAAAGTTGCCACACTAATCTCCATCTTTCCTGGGTGCTGGACCTTGAACCATATTATCTCATCCTTGAGCAACTTAAGATGATTTACATGCAACAGCACTGACTCTTTCTTTTTGTGTCTCTGAAAATGAAAGAAAAAAGATCTCCAAGAGAGATTATATGAAGACTTGAAATTTATTTAATGCATGGTTATTCGCCTACATATGGCCTAGGCCTGTTTGGTACTATCTGCCAAGTATCTTCAAAGGTTCTCAGAAAACTCCCTAATTCGATTCCACTGCCCTGACTTTTCTGTATCATTTTAATTGTTCCAATGAGATGGGAGATGCTATGTAGTGAACAGCCCCAAGCACTGATAAACCAGCAACTTGCCAATCTGGATGTTAAAACCAAATAAGAAATACAGAGATAGTCCCTACTCCAAGCAGAATGTCTCTTCAGTGGTCATGTTGCTTTTAACATTTTTGCAAGAAACATCTTATTTGGAGCAGCTTCAGTTGCTGAACATGAAAAATGACAAAAGCAGGCATTGGAGAGTAGTATTTTGCCCCCAGCTCAGGGTCCTAAGAAGTAAGCAGACTTTTCTGCAGTGTGGTACAGTGCCAATCCATGAAGAGAAAGCCAGAATCCTAAATGAAGGCTGAGCTCATAAAACTGTTCTTTTCCTTTATCAAGATGAGGTCTTAGGCTCTCCGATTTCAAGGGTTTGCTTTGATTTTTCTTTTTCTTAGACCAGCACAAGTAGCTCTCATATGGTTTGCCTTAGACATTAATTAATATTGTTAGTTACCAATTCAAGTAGAAAAAAGCAAAATCAATTAGCAAATAGGAGCTATTTGCTAAATATTCAGTATATGCAAAGTACCAAGCTAGACGCTCAAAGAACATGAAAGAATAGGCAATATGACTCCATCCTGAGTTTCTCATAGGGCTTATTGAAGAGCAGAGATGAGAGATAACAATAAGAAAAAGCTAAGTGTCAAAAATGGCCAGACAAATCACTGTTTTGGGAGTTGGAGACAGGCCTGGGTTGGTTAAAAAAGGCTAAAGAAAACAGATGAGATTTGAGATGAGCCTAAGAAAGAAGAAAATTCTTTAAAAGTGGAAAAAAAGAGAATGGACCTTCGTGGCAACAGGTAAACAGGTACAAAAATATTCTTGCTGAATCTGACAATGTAATTATTAGAGCGTATATGTATTTTTGTTTTCCCCAAGGCCTAATTAAAAACTATTTAAATATTTCTGTTTATTAATGTCCTTACAAAGGGAAGTAGGCTTTAAATAAATCAACAATTAGGTTGAGATTGACCAAAGCTGCATAAACAATTTTGCAGATATTAATGGGCACTATCAAAGTCTAGTAAACAATTTTGCAGATATTAATGGGTACTACTACAAATATGAAAAGATACATATTAGTAATAAATAGGCCAGTCATAGTGGCTTATGACTGTAATCCCAGTATGCTTTGGGAGGCCAAGGCGGGCAGATCGCCTGAACTCTGGAGTTCCAGACCACCTGGGGCAACATGGTGAAACCTAAATACAAAATACAAAATACTAAATACTAATACTAAATACTAAAACAAAAAAAAATTAGGTGGGTGTGATGGCATGTACCTGTAATTCCAGCTACTCGGGAGGTTGAGACATGAGAATCACTTGAGCCCCAGAGGTGGAGGTTGCAGTGAGGCAACATCACGCCACTGCACTCCAGCTTGGGCTACAGAGTGAGACTCAGTCTCAGAATAAATAAATACATACATACATACATACATACATACATACATACATAATCAGTAACACGAAGAAATGTAGTGCTGTGTTGCATATTTGGTCTGAAACCTAGATTCTTTCAGACCCATGTTAAGGAGTAAATGTGGAAGTCTTCCTACTTGCTGACAAAACTTCTAGTGAGATCTTTAAAGACTGAGCCTGTGTCATTCAGCTCTGCATACTTAGTGCCTAACAAATTGTCTGGGATTAGAGTAGATGTCCAGTTAGTACATGTTAAACTGAACTGGTATAAATCTCATTTCAAGTTGATCAAAATATGGGCATTTATGAGCTATAATTTCTCCAGTGTTAATTGCTGTAGAGTAGATTATGCTTAGAATAACCTTAGAAAGTATTTTCTCACAACATTGCTTTATAATCTCTATTTTTGGCCATCATTATGAAACATGACTCTTTAGTTCACCCCATCAATACCATCTTTTGACACCTCAGAGAGAGGTGTCAAGATTTGAAAGACTCTCTTTATCTTGCTGGGTCTCTAATGTGTTCCTTAAGTTCTTGCATAAGAGGAGCATAGTCCACATGATAAGGTGAAACTGACCTCAGCATCATGACCTTCATTCATTAACACAAAGAAAAACTTCAGTCATGAATTTGTGGTGCATTGTCAGGGTGGCACCAGCTTGGAGAGGGAGTGCACACAAATGGGTTCCAGTCTGTTTCTCAAAGCAGTAACAATTCACAATAGAAATTTTATAATGTTCTCAGGAGTAATTGAGTCAGTTAGAAATTAAAAAGAACTATGCATTCACAACATAATGAGCAGATTTATGAGGGGGGAAAGCCAGATTTATTAGAGGGAAATACACAATTGAAAAGGGAATTATTGAGCCAGGGAAGAAACTATGGAAAAGATTGCCCAACACAATGTCAAGGTTTCACATCAACTCCTAGACAGGATTCTTGGTCTCCCCAATACACAAGCATTCAAAACCTGGTTTTGGCTGCTCAGGTATTTCCTTTCATAAAAGAACTTGTAGATTCCAAGCCTACATGTGCTATCTGTTGAAATTTGGTTCCTGTTAAATATAAGAGGGTCAAAATCCAAGCAGAAACTCATCTTAGCTCAAGTCAGTAGGCCTGTACTCATTGACCATTCTGAATTTCCATCTAGGTCTTTAGTAAGCACATTCGTGATACACAATCCCAATTTTTTTACTTTCCTGGCACACATATAAGACTGGTATAATTCAATTTCCTATCCCCCAAATCTTTATTGAGATTGAGCAAGAACCATGTACAGTATCAAAGCAGTGACTCCATTGCTAGGCACCATGGATACAATCAAGAATAAGTCCTTGTCCCTGCCCTCAAGATGCTCACTATAACAGAAACAATCAAATCAAAGGTGATCTCTGTGACTGTGGGCTTACAATTGAAAGTAGAAGATGTTAGCTTAAACAGACATGCAAAAGAAAGCAGAACAACAACCCAACAAATGATGACAACATAAATGAACCAATGTCAAGGAAAGGTTGAGCCTTGGGGTCCAATAAACAAGTGTGATTATCTTGTGAGAAAATTGAGAACAAACAGTGTAGATGGGAATGAGAGCTTGAGCAGGGAGGTGTTGAGACAGACTTACCCCCTCCCAGTCCTGTTTAGTCTTCAATGATTTCCCACAGGTGTTATTCTGCTGCCACTGGAAGAATAGAGGCAGTTGGGAGGCAGCCAGGAGGAATGTTCATCTTTGTCTTTGCAGCCACACCCAAACCCACAATGAGCGAACTCCCAGGCAGAGGTGCCAACCCCAGACACAAAGGATAATGCAGCAGATACAGAAACAAGACGAGAGACAGTAAAAGGGCTGGTCAGACAGACAGGGCCAGGGCCGTCTTTAATGAGGCTGAGGAACACCCAGTTCAGAGCTTCAGGGAATGACTGTCATCAAAGATTAAACCATCTCTGGGATGCTTTGCAAGATAGGAGGAACACTTATGCAACCACCTCTTTAAGAGATAATGTTGATCCTCACTAAAACGAGAAAGCCATCTATACAACTTTGCAAACAGTTTCCTATAACCACCAGATCTTCCAAATGCACATTTGATCCTAAAATGTAGATGGAGCTCAGTCACATAAAGGTTGCTTTCTCAACTCTCCCACTACATCCCAGATCACTAGCTGGGCAGAATACAAGCATCTGCCCTTAACAAATGAACCTATCGTTCTTTTTAAGACTTCCATGGTAGACAAACAATTTGATATTCTCAAATATTTAGGTTATTCTTCTCATTTGGCACTGCTGGCTTTTAAGCCTGGGGTTTCTGAACCAGTACTTGTGTCTATGACCAGATTAGATGCAAAGTTGGTTACCATGGAAGGAGGCCCTCATATGCTCAAGAGCCCCTCCACTAGGCCTGCCAGTTATTCTTTTCCTATTTATCCCTGTGAGAAGGAACAACAGATACCTTACAAGATCTCTCATCTCACTTACCTCCTCCTACTCTTTCCCTCACTACATGTCCCCAACTTCCCCAGTCTCCTAAGGTGTTTTCCTTATTGCCATTTTTTTTTCTCAGAACTGGCAAAGGAAGACTGTACCAAGATTAAAACTTGCTAATATGTTAGTTCTATCAGGGTATCAATTCAGCAAGCAACTATTTTATGCAAGTCCCCCAGCTAGGTGCTGTGAGTGACACTAGAAAAAAAAAAATATATATATATATATATATCACTGACCATTCTCAATTTCCATCTGGGTTTTTAATGAGCACATTACTTAAATGTGCTTAAATTACTTAAATGTGCTCATTAAAAACATTATAAGGGCTAGGTGCAGTGGCTCACGCCTATAATCCCAGCATTTTGGGAGGCCAAGGTGGGTGGATCACCTGAGGTCAGGAGTTCGAGACCAGCCTAGTCAATATGGTGAAATCCCATCTCTACTAAAAATACAAAAATTAGCCGGGCGTGGTGGTTGATGCCTGTAATCCCAGCTACTCGGGAGACTGAGGCAGGAAAATCACTTGAACCTGGGAGACGGAAGTTGCAGTGAGCTGAGATCACACCACTGCACTCTAGCCTGAGCAACAGAGTAAGACTCCATCTCAAAAAACAAAAATAAAAAATATATACAATTATAAGCTTTTTTTTTTCAAAAAATGAACAATCTGGCAAGGATATCTAAAACTAAGTATAAAATGAGTTAAGACCATAATAATTAATATTTGTAAGTTGTTTTGTAATTTGATGAGTATCTCTTCATTTATAATCTTGTTTAATTGTTGGAAATATGCTGTAGGATAAGAAGATTATTATCATCCTCATTGTATCAGGGAAAGCCCTGCAGCTCATGCACGCAAATGATTTTCCTCAGAACAGTCTTCAGTAAGGGAGCAACAAATGGACTTGAATCCAGGGATTCTAGCCCTGAACACTTTGCTCTCTCCCCAAGTAAGGTGATATAAGAAAAGTACAAAGAAAGTGCTATTGGAATTCACAGGAGGAAATGCCATGAAAAACCAGAACATTCTCAAAACCACATCACAGATGAGTTTCTCCATCAGGCATCTGGCTGCAGCGTCTTCAGTAACTCGTTTACCAAACAGTTGCTATAAGTTCAGCCAACAGGGTCCTTCCCTAGAGTTGTTTCTCTGTCACACAGAAGAGGCCATTGTAGCCTCACTATTGTTTTCAATAACTCTGGAACATCAAATTTATCTTTATAATTGCAAAGATGTTAAGGTCACCAGATTTCTGTATTGAACCACAAAAGGATGGTGAATTATCAGATTTTTAATAGGAGACAGGAGAGGTAAAAAGGAAAAGAGAGGCTGAAAGGCCTTAGGGTGACTTAGGAAGTTGCAACATCAGATCTCAATTTTTTGATTCAACAAATATTTATTAAGTCCCTTCTTCATGCAAGCCACTGTGCTGGATGCTGGGGTTACAAGAGTGAACTGACTATCCATGTCAGGCACATGCAATAAACATGGGTGCCTACTTCTGAATTGTATAATACACATCTGAGACATTTCACTTTTCTGGACACTGGGAGAAGTCATTGACAAGCCATTCCAATGCCCCATAACCCTGTCTATAATAGACTCCTGGCAACCTGAGGCTTGCTGTTCAGTCAATGATATCTTAAATTCCAATTCTTACAAAAAAAAAAAAACTGTCCTCAAAAATGTCCTGACCATGCACTTTGGGAATTCCCACTTTGATGGGCTCCAAGCCCTTTGGGGCCTCCTTGGGAGGTAATGACAGCATGTCCGATCTGTCCCTCCCCCACCCCCAGCAGCTTTCTCTCTGACCTTCTCAGAAAGATGGTAATCACTCATTTGAAAACCAAACCAAAACTCACCGTAGCCTCCCAACTGCTGATAACAAAGTTAAAAGACCATGTTTCTGGCTCTCCCTCTCTCTGCCAGGGAAGAAGGGTACATGGGAAGGACCTCCCACCAACTAGGAGTAAAAGAGAAGTCTTCTTTCAGACTTACATTTTCCATCACACAGGTGAAATCTTCTCTGCTCTACAAGTCCCAGCAATGGGGCTGTGGAAAAAAGTGGGTTCGTTACTCAGAGGAACCTGACTTTTCTGCAATTTCTCTTCTCCTTCTCTTTGGCATTTCAGTTTATGCATTATTCAAGATGCAAATGCAAAAAAGGTGAAAAAACAAACAAGCAAAAAAGTCACCTTCTCCTCAGAGCTCCTTTGTAAGATCAAAAAGTTCTCAAGAATGAACATCACTTTTGTTGAGTTTACACAAAAACACTCAGGCCTCTGGGTCAGACTTACTCTGTTCTAAAATGGAAAGAGGCATCTCCACCAGGATGCTCTGAAAGCCCTCAGGAAAGAAATTGGGAAGACTTTCAATGGAGCAACTCTTACATTCATGGATGGCCAAAAGTAAAATGATGTGATCTTGGGTAAATTATTTGGCCTATCTGAATGTTCAATTCTGTAACTTTCAAAGAGCATTGAGATGTATCTAAGACTACTGTGCTGACGGATATCTATTATGGAATGGTTCATTCTGATAAATGCAAGAAGACAAACTTGGTAGAAAAGTTTCCATGAGAATTTCAATTCTCAGGGCAGGAGAATTTTACCCAAGGGAGCCAAGGAGATATTCAAATCACAAATGATTGAACCCTGGGAGGACATCAAAAGATTGTTTCCAAAGATAAGTTTCTCAGAACTAGAATCCTCCGAAATGCTCTGCCAGAAAGTGTTCCATGGTCACAGAAGCTGAGAATAGTCAACAGAGAATAACCACTCTTGGAAATTCCCAAAGAACACCACTAAAGCTGACTTTGAAATGTCCCATCTTAACTCAACTTTCTTCACATCTTTGAACACTATTTTTTCAAAACTTATTTGACCACAGATATTGGGGGTTTAAAAGAAAATCATGTATAAAAATTTCATAGATGGGAAACATTGCAGAAGAGGAAATAAATTCACCTTGAAAGAAGGATAGATTCCCAAAACTGAACTTACTTCCTCAGCATGTAACTGATTTAAGGGTACAGCAATGTCGTTATTACGTGTCTGTCTAGAGCCTGCCAGGCTGAAGTAATAGCTAATGCATTTTTCCTTCTCTAATTGGCATTCTAAGCCTTGGCACCTGGTCCTTAATTCGAATCACAAGACTCACTCACAACCTCACTCCAATAAAGTGGTCTTACTGAAACCACTTCTCCATTTTGCATACATCCAGCCCCCAGACTTTTTTTTTTTTTTTAATATCCTTCTATCCCTGTAGTTCTTCCCCCAGAGACGGGTGACCACTCCTCCAACCATATTTCATAGAAACGAATATTTGTGTAGAACTCATTAGCCCCACTTCAGGTAGGGCAGCAGTCAATAAAAATAAAACTGCTGGGAAATCAGCAGCTATTTGAAGGCACCGTTGTTTGAAAGACAGCTGATGGAACATGCAGCTGAGTAGGAAGGACTTACAATGGGAAATTGGGCTGAAAAACAAATTGGAGATGCCTTCCTTCTGCTCTGGAAATAAGCCCATTAAAATCCCATGCAGCTGACCTATGCAGCCTGGTTTGCCTACGCAGACTTGGTATAAACTGTTGCAGGCCCTGAGGTTCCTCAAGACACCATTCTACGTGGGTAACTTGTCTAGGTTTCCACAGTCCGTTCTCACATCAGCACACTGACACCATGCCCAGCTCACCACTAGAAGAAAAACGGCATACTTTTCTATTTCCATGGCATGTGACAGTTTTCAAGCACTACCCTCGTGATTTCCCATTGGATCTTAGCTCTGCAACTTTGAAGAAACGATTTTCCTCACTGAGCCTTAGTTTTTCTCATCTGCAGAATGAGAACAAGTGGGTCATGGGTTAGCGGGATTCCTTTCAGCTTTTCATTCACTTGTTCATACATCCAAGGTTTCCTGCGCATTTCCTAAGAGCCAAGCACAGTCTTGGGCACAGAGTCGACAGTGAGGGTTCTCATGGTCAGTAAAGGAGACAGATAATGGACAAGGTGAATTAACCAACAAACACATTACCAGATATAAATTGCTTTAAATAAAACAAATAGGGGATCTCAAGGAGGAATAAGAGAGATGTATGTAACTCCATAATGCTTCCAATACTCACAGACAGTATATAGAATGGGAACTAAAACTCACTGAGATGTTCAGCAAGCGGCTTTCAGCCACACAGCAACCTCGGGTTCCTGTGTCCCAGACTATCACTACTCCCAGGGAGATAATTCACTTTTTGAAGCCCAGCAGGGAGGATGCACACTTTTTGAAACTATGCAACTGCGAACACTACGATTCAGAGGGGATGAAAAAGAAAAGGAGAAAAGGAAAGGGGGGGGGGGAAAGAAAAGACAAAATTGCTAACTAAAAAAAAAAATTAAAAAACAAAAACAAAAAACAAAAAAACCTTCCCCATCTACAATCTGGCTTGGCCTGACAGCCAGCTTGAAAATCTAGGGCAGAACACAAGGGACCTCCCACCAAGAACTATGGCTGATTATTCCATTTTACATTTTTAAAAAAGAAAAGGAGAAGAAAAAAAAAAAACCTCTCGGAAGTGCCAATGAGGATTGAATTGCAGTAAAACACAACAGGCCACCATCTCTGAGCAACAGGGATTTGGTTCTCTGTATGGAGATGCAGTCTGACAAGACAAGTTCACTGCAGTTCACAGCGCCGTCGAACGCCAAGGCCCAGGAGGTTCGCATCTGGGACTCAGCACACAAGCGTTATCACTGCTACAGCTGCAGGTAATTATTAGTAATAATAATAGATAATATTTACATAGCCTGTTTCAACTAAAGATCCAAAGACATATGATAATACCTACAAATTTCGGTGCACATGGCCACCCCCAACAACCTGCTGAGGGGATGGCTTTCCCATCAGCACAATGCAGACGACATGCAGCAGATTATCGCCAGGCACTCTCTCCTGGCAGCAGCTCAGGATGGAAAGCTAAAGGAGTGAAATTTAAATATTAATTTAGGCTTTTTGAAAACCCATAGAATCAATCCTTAGGAAAAAGCAATGTTCTTATGCATTTGTCAAAACCTACAGAAAGTAAAGGAAGTCCTCACTTAACTTCATCAATAGGTTCTTAGAAATGGCCACTTTTGACAACTTTATGTGAAACATCTTATCACAAAGCCAGTTTTAACTTAAGCTAATTGATATCAATAAGAATTATGTTCCTACAGCTTATATCTGGTCACAAAAACACCATAGTTCTAAATAAATGCCAAAATACTTTTAATATCAAACATTGAAATAAATGTAAGCTGTCAATACTTTTAAGAAAAATGAATAAAAATGAGTAAGATAGTTACTTACTCAATTATGCCAGTTCAGGGTCATCAGTGACTGGTGTCTGTCCTGGCTGCTCAGGACGCAAGGCCAGAACCAGCCCTGGACAGGACACCCACACCCACACTCACTCACACTGAGCCCATGTAGACATGCCAGTGAACCTAATATACACATCTTTGGGATGTGGGAGGAAACCTGAGTACCTGGAGAAAACACATGCAGACATGGGAAGAATATGAAAACTCCACATAGACAGTGGTTCTAACCAGGAATTGATTCTTTTCTCAATAACGTTATAATGAAATGACATGGAACAAAACAATATCATCCTCGAAGCTGATGCAAAGGAGTGTGTTGTAATATAAACTAAGGATTCGGGGTGATAATGACGTGTCAATGTAGGCTCTTCTATTGTAACAAATGAACCACTCTGATGCCAGATATTGACAGTGGGGGAGACCCTGTTTGTGTGGAAGGAGAGGGTATATGGAAATTCTCTGTACTGTAAGCCCAATTTTGCTGTGAATCTAAAACTGTTCTAAAAAACAAAATCCATTGAAAACAAAAAGAAAAAGCACAGAGTTTCTTTATGACAGGCTGGGGCTGGTTGAAGCTCAGGCACATTCTGCTTGAATCCCAAAATTAGTGCAGCTGCATGCATAGCTTTATTGCAGCACAACTCTCAGTTGCAGAGATATGGAACCAACCTAAATGCCCATAGACCAATGATTGGATAAAGAAATTGTGGTATATATACACCATAAAATATTACTCAACCATAAAAAAGAATGAAATAATGTTTTTTGCAGCAACTGGGATCTAGCTGGAGACCATTATTCTAAGTGAAGTAACTCAGGAATGAGAAACCAGATGCCATATGGTCTCACTTATAAGAAGGGAGGTGAGGGAAAGAAAGAAAGAAAGAAAGAAAGAAAGAAAGAAAGAAAGAAAGAAAGAAAGAAAGAAAGAAAGAAAGAAAGGAAGAAAGGAAGAAAGGAAGAAAGAAAGAAAAGAAAGAAAACTGTTTATTGGGGCCAGGTATGGTGGCTGACACCTGTAATCCCAGCACTTTGGGAGGCCTCAGCGGGCAGATCACTTGAGCTCAAGAGTTCGAGAACAGCCTGGCCAACATGGTGAAACCCTGTCTCTACTAAAAATACAAAAATTAGCCAGGTGTGGTGGCAGGCACCTGTAATCCCAGCTACTCTGGAGGCTGAGGCAGGAGAACACTTGAACCCGGGAGGCAGAGGATGCAGTGAGCTGAGATCATACCGCTGCACTCCATGCACTCCAGCCTGGGTGACAGAGCGGGATTCCATCTAAAACAAAAGAAAACAAAACAAAACAAAACAAAACAAAAAAACTACTTATTGGGTAACTGGACATGGGGGCTTGTGCACACCTGTAATCCCAGCTGCTCAGGAGGCTGGGGCAGGAGAATTGCTTAAACCCAGAAGGCGGAGGCTGCAGTGAGCGGAGATTGCACCACTGCACTCCAGCCTGGGTGACGAGACTCTGTCTCAAAGAAAATAAAAAATAAAAAAACACCACTACCTACTGAGTACAATGTACACTACCTGGGTGACAAGTGCACTAAAATCTCTGACTTCACCACTGTACAATTCATCCATGTAACCAAAAACCACTTGTACCCCGAAAGTTATTAAAGTTTTCAAAAATTAATAAAAAGTAAAATAAGTAGATCATGAGATTCAAGTGCAATGAGAGTAGCTGGAAAGTGGGCCCTAGGAGCACAGGTCAGGAGTTGGGAACGGAGGCTGGAAAGGGTAAGAAACAGTGAGAGTGCTTTCTATAGCCAGTTAGCACCTGGAGCTCTAAGCCTCTAAGGAACTCGGGAGACAGTAAGGATCCTCCCCTCAGAATTATCCTGAGGAGCAAGGAAGCTGCAGTATTTACCCAACAATTCTGTCCTTCATTGGTTGAGGCTGCTTCTAAAGCATCAACTCCCTAGAACTTTCAACTTGCCCCCACAGATCAAGAGCATTTCTGCAACCAGAAAAAAAAAAAATTCCTCAAGCAGAAAGCCATAATTGTTCTCAGTAAGCTTGGTATAAAGGTGAATGCCACAGCTGGGGGAAAGGGCAGACAGTATCTGCTATTCTGTTCAAGACCCAAATCATATCATCTACCCTACCTACTCTTGCCAATGAATGGGGCCAAGGGTCTGAGATGTCAGTAAAAGAAAAGAAAGTCTAGGCCCTTTTTCAACTGATGGAAAATGAAAAAGAAACACCTAAAATTGCAGATATCAGAATAAGTTGTTCAATATATACGATTACATATTGTCATACCTATCCAAAAAAGGCAATATACATTTGTTCTAGTAATTAACAAAGACCTCTGGTAAATAACTGACTTCATGCCATGTCTCAAACAGCAGTTGGCAGCACTGCACACAAAAATCCTCACCATGGAAATATTTGGATGTGTTTAAAGCATTTCAGATTTCTAGAAGATATGTGAGCCGCCATGGTGGCACATAATGAGATTGGTCTCACGATGTCCCCTTAAAACAACCATTTCCTTCGAGGAGGTAAACAGTAATGTAAAACATGTTGTTTTTGCTGTGAAGTTTTAAAGAACTGCAGTAACCACAATAATACTGAGGCTTTTTCCTTCATTAATATTCTAGTTAAATGCACACCAGTGACAAGCTGCTCAGCCTTATGATGTCCTGGGATGAGTTTTTTTTAAGTCTTACATTGTCTGTTCCTTTGTGTGTTGAGCATGGAAAAGTAAAGAAAGGGTTTTTGTTACTAAGGAACACAACAAAAGAGATTTTGAAAGATTTATTCTACTTAAACATACATTTTATTTTAAAGAGTTAAGGTGCTACCCATGAAGAAGCTATTTGATCCAAGGTTAGACAAGATTCCACGTTGAATGTGAAAGGGTAAAAGATGACATAACACCATCCTATAAGGTTTTCTATTCAAAGGCAATATTTTCTATCCCTTCATCTCCCATTTCCCTACCCACTCCATCTCAATGCCACCAGACTGGTGCATAAATCAGAAACATTGACAGATCAAGGAGACACAAAAAACAAATGCTGTTTAAGAGATGGTGGCCAGCGTTGAGTAGCCTAGAGGAAGAGAGAGGCTCGGAAATTCACATGATATTTGACACTTCTTAATGCAATTAGAAATATCTGGGTTTCTAAACTGCACTTTGTATAAGCAGATAAATCCTCCATGAAGAAATGCATTTCAACAGGGTCAGCTGTTTTGTGTCCTCTTTTCACCATTTTGATGGAATCATTTCCAACTTGGGCAAAGAACACTCTGCTCCCTTTTAAAGATTTAAATTTGTATATTGTATTAAGGTTTCCTTTTTGGTTTTGGTTTTTCTACTGTGAAGGCCAAGGATTTAACAGGAAATAAACAACCTTATAAGGGTCTGCCTTACAAACCTAAGCCTTCAAGAAGACAGTAAACATCATAGTTACACTGTGTTTCTGTTTGAAGCCAGAGACTGGACACTACTTCTTTCCTGTTTATTTTCCTCAACAGTATTAAGCACGGTGCCTACCTCTGTGGGCAAGCATGGAGGCCTTTCTCCATTTTAGAGTCGAGGTCTTAATTTAGACTTAATTTAGTCGAGTAAATAATTTAGACCATCCGTCTTATCCATCCATCCACCCATTCATCCATCCATTCATTTGACAAATGTTTCTTGAGCATCCACTATAGGCCAAGCACCATTCATAGCATGAACAAGACAAAGTCTGCACTTTCATGGACTTTGCATGTGAGGGGCTCAAATCCCTTAGCAACAACAGTTCCTTTAGACTCCAAGACTGATGGTTCTTTTTTCATACTGCAGTAAAAAGGTACCCCAAACACTCAAAACCTCTCTCCCAGCTGCCTTGACGTCATTCCACACAACTCTGGCCCCTATCTGCCCCTCCCACACATGTCCATCCATCCCTGGCCCTCACTGTTTGCTTACCCTGGAACCAAACATTGTTCCATGGCCCAGTAGATTCTCTGCTCTCCAAGGGACTCACCTAAGCACAGGCCTCAAATCTTTCTTGCAGCCCCTCTTCATTGGGCTTAAAGGAGGTTTCAGAGTTAGACAGACTTGGATTCACATGCAAAGTCAGCCACTGTCTAGCTGTGTATCCTCTGGGTAGTTATTTAACTTCACTGAGCTTACTTTCTTCTTCCTCCTTCAGAAAGGACAATCGTACCAGCCTCATAGGTTTGCTGTGAGAATTAAAGAAGACAACATTTATGCATTTCACCTAGTTCCTATCACTTAGAATTCCCTTCGTTAACAGTGCTATTATTAACAAGTACATTGGGCAAAGAGATTAGTTCACATGTACTGACTGGTCCCTCAGTGGGTGCTAGCCACCTAGGATATCTATTCTAGGATATCACTTATTATTTAACAAAGATTCATTGTTATGTGTAAGCTATTGTGACTGGGCTGGAATTAGTAAATCTAGATGTATAAATCATGTATTCTGTGCCAGGTATTGAGTAAGCATATTACGTCCATCATGCAATGGACTGAATGTTTGTGTCCCCCTAAAATTCCTATGTTAAAATACTAACTTCCAGTGTGATAGTATTAAGAGGTGAGGCCTTTAGAGGTAATTAGGTTGTGAGAGTGGAGCCCTCCTGAATGGGATTAGTGTCTTTATAAAAAGGAGCTCAGAAAGCTCTCTCATCCTCTTTCCATTTGAGGATGCAATGAGAAATTGGCAACCTGCAACCCAGAAGAGGTGCTTTCCCAGAACACAACCATTCTGGTGAGACAGCAAAGTGAAAAGGGCTCCCCAGAGAACCTCCAAATGGCCTACACACTGGGAGGACAGGACAGGCCTTGAGAAGTTCTTGATGTTTGCAGTGGGGAGGAGCCTGGCCTCTCCTGTTCCTGGGTGGTAACCTGGGATTCAGTTGGTGAGATGGGAGCCTGTTAACAGGAACCTCTCTCATTTTGCTGTGTTGTTTTCTCTTTTGCTTTTTCACCCAGTAAATTTCGTAACTCCCCACCCTTCAAAGTGTCTATGTGCCTAATCTTTCCTGGTCGTGTGACAAGAACCTGGATTTTTCCTACAACACTGGCCTCCTATCTCAGATTTCCAGTCTCCAGAACTGTAAGAAATACATTTCTGTTATTTCAGCTACCCAGTCTATGGTCATTTATTTTTGCAGCCCAAGCTGACTAAGACTCACCATCTCACTAAAATCACAGAGGTCATGCTTATCCCTATTTTGCAGATGAGCAAACTGAGACTCAGAGAAGATTAGGGAACTTGACCAAAGCAGTCCATTGGCTGAAAGTAGCACATCCAGAGATTTAACCCACAGCTACCTGACTTCCCAGCAAACGTGTCAGTCTCACCACCACAAAATCGCACATATGCACTCCTTAGCTCATGATCTGAGCAAACTCAACCCAAGAAAATGAGTATTGAGAGGAGTCCCAATTGTAGCCTAAGTCCTTAGGCCTCAATCTGAAGGAAATTGAACTGAATTGGAAGAAATGAGGCTTCAACCAGGAGAAAATTTTATTTAAAATTGAAAGGTAATCGTTTTGGATTTCTTCAGGCCACATCTCTCTAGGTCCTTTACTTATGATATAGGTAAGGGTAGAAAGAGCTAGTAGATATAAATCCGCCAATAAAAATGATATCTAGCTGTGCTTCAATCAACTGCAAGTCTATGTTACAGGATTTCTCAGCAGTTATTGGCAGAAGAGAACATTTTCTCTTTTGTAGTCTATACATTAGATGTGAATTGAAGCGACTTAGACTCAAAGCTGTCCTTTGGAGAGAGAATGGCATGGTGTGGAACCACAAAGTCATTTCATATTATCAAAGGCCACATCTGTTTTCCATTAAGAAGCAGGCCAGACAACTAACAAAAGGTAGAGTTGTTTCTTGACGGTGATATCTTGTCTAGACTCCAGAAAGCTCTCCTCTATCCTGATTCTATGGGGTCTCTTAAACTCCAACTCTCATCCTGTTCCTAAACCAGTCACTTTTTTTGGAACTCACCCCCACCATTTTCCTCCACAATAAGTATTAGAGTCTAATCTTCTGCTGAATTCTCTTTCAGATGTTACTGTGCTTTTATCCCTGGCACCAGCTCCTTCCTAATTAATGGCCTCTGTTTTTGAACTTTATTTTTGCTACCCACTGGCTCCTGTAGAACTCTTGTATGGCTGGCTTCCCACTGTGTTTTAAGATACTGTCTCTGGTCTCAGTCCCAGCCCTACTGTGGATCACTTCTTCAGTTTAAGTTAAAGAAATATGAGAACTGTTTGAAATAACTGGGATATACTACCTGGAGAAAAGAAGATCCAAGGAGCCCATATCAAATGTCTAAGGCTCCTAGATAATCAAAATCTAGAAGAAAGTCTAGATTTATTATGTGGCTCCAGACAGGATATTAGAACAAACAGGAATATCAAGAACTTTCTAACAATTGTGGTTGTCCAACAATGGAATATGCTGCTACTCTAAGTCATGTATTTTCTATAATTGAGCATACTCAAGCAGAAGTGTAACGACTACTTCTTGGGAATGTAGTAGAAGTGATTCTTGAATCAAATAAGAGCTGGTCTGAGTACAGCTAAGGCCCTGCTGACTTTTTTTTTTTTTTTTTTTTTTTTTTTTTGAGACAGAGTCTCGCTCAGTCGGGCGGGAGTGCAGTGGCCGGATCTCAGTTCACTGCAAGGTCCGCCTCCCGGGTTTACGCCATTCTCCTGCCTCAGTCTCCCAAGTAGCTGGGACTACAGGCGCCCGCCACCTCGCCTGGCTAGTTTTTTGTATTTTTTTTTTTTTAAGTAGAGACGGGGTTTCACCATGTTAGCCAGGATGGTCTCGATCTCCTGACCTCGTGATCCGCCCGTCAGCAAAATTGAGATACCAAATTGTTCTTCACAGCCAACTGATGCAAGTACAGCTCCCAATAAAACCCCCTATTAGCACAACATTTCTTGAATTATCTGTTGTTTTTTCATGAAGTTCCTTCAGAACGCTAGTTCATTTGCCACACACATTTCTAAGACAGGAATTATTGTGAGATGAGTGGAAATTCACATTGTTCTCCAAAACGCAGACAAGTACTTCTGTGTCAGTTTCAAGAAGGATGGAGCAAGAGAGTCCCATAAGAGCTCCCCGTTAGAATCTGAGGAGAAAGATCTTGATTATCAAAAACGGAATCCTAGCTGTTCTAGAAGAGGGCAGTTTGTTTGTGGCTTGTTTTCCACCTCCAGTGGAAAATGTTTTTTTGTTTGTTTCAAGTTACAATCATTTAAAATGTCAAAACTATCTTCATAACACACAACCTGAGGCTATATTCTGAAACCAAATGAAATTCCATGGAAACCACTTACATTGCTCAGTAGATTGGGAAGCCTCTCTTAAGAAATCTCCCCTCGCCCAGGGAATTTAAAACGCAAGTGGAAACACTTTTGTTACTCACTCAACTTGATTACCTCCACCCAGACTGAAACGCAAAAACACCTCTGCCTTCAATATGCTCAAAATGATTCTTCAAGCTATGAGCTGAGATATTTCATGGCAAGGGCTTTTATCTCCATAAATTATTTCCTGAAAGAACTACCCCAATTCCATTTGAGGGAATATCACACAGCCAATAAACATTATGTTCACAAAGAGTTTCTAACAACAATACCAATGTTATTTTTGTCAAATGGAAACAAAGCAACTATTTCAAGTTTACTAGTGACAAAAACCATGTGTAAAAAGACTGTAGACTCCAGGTCAGGATGCCTCAGTAAATCCACCTTTCAATCATCCCTCTGCTTTAAATGCACAAAACGACTGATAAAATATAAAAAATGAAAACCAACATGACATTGCTGGTTCAAAAACAAGACAAATACATTTGTAGAGTAAACATGGGATAATAATGTAAGATGATACATAGGACAAAAGTCTCAGGACTGCAGGCTCTGAGCAAAAGGGCCCAAAACAAGTAAGTATTTAGACTGGGTCACAAGCTAGGGTCAGGGTTTGAAGCCAAGGGCTGGAGTAGCTTCTCTCAGGTCCTTCACTCCAAAGGAGGCACAAAAATAAAAATATCACAGGCCACCCTTTGTCTGAAACAAGTGCATTTCAGTAGATGCAAGTCTAAAAAGGCAGGTGGAACCAGGCACCAATTCAAACCACCCCCCGTCTCTGTGATAGATCAGTGATATTCCCAATACCGCCTTGTATTAATTTTCTAAGGCTGACATTACAAAGTATCACAAACTAAGTAGCTTAAAACAATGAAAATTTGTTCTCTCACATTTCTGGAGGATAGATTCCCATAATCAAGGTGTTTGAAGAGACATACTTTCACCAAAAGCTTTAGGGAAAAAATCTTTCTTTGCCTCTTTTAGCTTCTGATGGACCCACGCATTCCTTGGTTTATGACAGCATCACTCCAATTTCTGCCTTGGTCTTCACAGTACCATCTTCTGCTATGAGTGAGTCTCTGTATCTAAAGGTCCCTCTTCTTTTTTCTCTTATAAAGACATCAGCCACTGGATTAGGGCTACTCCAATCTAACATAACCTCATCTTAATTTGACTATGTCTGCAAAGACCTTATTTCCAAATAAGGTCACATTACAGGTACATTACAGATACTTATCTTCTTGGGGACCCAATTCGACCCACAACACACTCTGAAGCAGAAATCCCCCCAATTCCTTTATCAGACCTGGCTCTGGACTGGGACTGAGAGAAATGGATGAAGGAAACCACAAAACACCGGAAAGAAACAAAAAATCATTAAAATCCTCCTTAGTCAAAATGAGCACAGAAATAAGAATTCCAAAATGCGTGAGGAACTATAATAAGAATTTCAAAATGTGTGAGGAATTAGAAAGCCACAAAAGAAAGCCAAAAAATGGATAATTTGAACACAAATTCACTCCATCGTAAAACTGATTTCACAGAAATATCAGACCAAGACTTTAAAATGAAGTACCTACGTTAAAGAGGATAAGAGGATAAAAGAAGCCATAATGTTGATTTAAAAGAACAAGGAATCATTAAGCAGGAAGAAATCAAACAAGAACAAGAGGCTGTGAAAAAGACCAATGTATCCTGAAAAATAAAAATTATGTTGATATAAAGGTGACAGATGACAGGAAAAATTCTGGACTGTTCCTAGTTAAAAAGAGAGTTCATTAACTAAAAGATAGTCCTGAGGAAGCCACCCAGAATAAGACACAGGGAGACAAAGCAATTGTTTTTTAATTAGAAAGACAGTGAAGACACATGGAAAACAGAATGAGAGTCTCCAATATTTAATTAAAAAGCATCCACAAAGTAGAGAATGGAGGAACTGGCAAAAATGCAATTTTTTTTTTTTTTTTTTTTTTTGATACAGGGTCTCACTCTGTCACACAGGCTGTAGAGCAGTGATGTGATCATAAATCGCTCTAGCCTCGACCTCCCCAGGCTCAGGTCATCCTCCCACCTCAGCCTCCTGAGTAGATAGGACTACAGGTGCTTACCACTGTACCTGGCTAATGTTTGCCTTTTTTTTTTTTTTTTTTTTTTTGTAGAGACTGGTCTCACTATGTTGCCTAAGCTGGCCTCGAACTCCTGGCTCAAGAGATCCACCCACCTCGGCCTCCCAAAGTGCTGGGATCACAGGTGTGAGTCACCATGCCCAACCAAAGATGCAATATTTAAAATGATACTTGCTGAGCATTTCAAAATGAAAGAGCAATGTGAGTTCTCAGAGCAATCATGCCTTCTGATAAATAAATATAAATCTATATTGGCAAGACACGAAGCAGTGGTTCTTAACGTTTTTGGCAACAGGGATTGGTTTCATGGAAGATAATTTTTCCACTGGGGGAGTGCGGGGGGTGGTTTTGGGATGAAAGTGTTCCACCTCAGTTCATCAGGCATTAGTTCGATTATCATAAGAAGCGCGCAACCGGGATCCCTTGCGGGCACAGTTCACAGTGGGGTTCGCGCTCCTGTGAGAATCTAATGCCTCCGCTGATTTGACAGGAAGAGGAGCTCAGGCGGTAATGCTCACTCGCCCACTGCTCATCTCCTGCGCTGTGGCTGGGTTCCTAACAGGCCACGGACCAGTACCCGTCCACAGCCAGGGGTTCAGGACCCCTGACATAAAGGATAAGGAAACATCCTCAAAAAGGACCAGAGAGAAGACACAGATTACCCATAAATGAGCAAAAATTAGTCCTTGAGAGGGCTTCCAAATTGCAATCACAGCTGGCAAAGGTCAGTGCAGTGGTACCACAGGGTGCTGAGGGAAAATAAGCATCTGGCCAGTCCTGGTGGCTCATGCCTGTATTCCCAGTAATTTGGGAAGCCGAGGCTGGCAGATCACCTGAGGTCAGGAGTTCGAGACCAGCCTGACCAACATGGTGAAAACCATCTCCATCGAAAATATAAATATTAGCTGGGTGTGGTGGCCTGCACCTGTAATCCCAAGTACCTGGGAGGCTGAGGCATGAGAATTGCTTGAAGTTGAGAGGAGGTTGCAGTGAGCCGCAGTCACACCATTCCACTCTGGCCTGGGTGACAGAGAAGGACTCCATCGAAAGAAAGAGAGAAAGAGAGAAAGAGAGAAAGGAAGGAAGGAAGGAAGGAAGGAAGGAAGGAAGGAAGGAAGGAAGGGGGAAAGGAAAGGAAAGGAGGAAAGGAAGAAAAGAAGAAAGGAAGGCGAAGGGAGGGGAAGGGAGGGGAAGGGAGGAGAAGGGAGGGGAAGGGAAGGAAGGAAAGGAAGGAAGAAAGGAAGGTCTTCTACAATGTCATCAAGTTCTCTCATCTTTTTCTTCCCCAAACACAGTAATCTAAATGGGTTGAAACCATTTTCTGATGGAAATATACACCTTAGACCAGTGGTCCCCAACCTTTTTGGTACCAGGGACCAGTTTCATGGAAGACAATTTTTCCACAGACAGTGGGGTGGGGGATGGTTTCATAAAAGAAAAGAAAAGAAGCATCTATCTAGAATTTTATACCCAGTTAAACCCTGGTTCAAATGTGATAGCACAATAAATATTTTTATACAAATAAAAGACCAAGAGAGTTTAACACCCAAAGACATTTTCTAAAAGAACTGTTAAACAATGCACTTTAACAAAAAGAAAGATAAACCCATAGGGAAGAAAGAGAGAAAAGAAAAACACAGTGAACAGACAAAAAGATTTGTTAATATCAGTCAATGAAACTAACTACAGGCTGTGAACAATAATTACTATGTTTTATATTTAAAAGGCATAAAACTACAACTCTAAGCAACTATGACAGGAAAGTGAGATGTTCAATGAGTAGTTATAGTGTGGTAGGACTCCGAGAAGAAAGCAGAAATACTAAAGAGCCATAGGATCACTAAGTATGCATGGAAAAAAGACTGGAAAGAAATGCAATAAATGAGCCAGATGCAGTGGCTCACACCTGTAATCCCAACACTTTGGGAAACTGAGGCAGGAGGATCTCTTGAGGCCAGGAGTTTGAGAATAGCCCTGGCAGCATAACAAGACCTCTATCTCTACAAAAATAAAAAATTAGGCCGGGTGTGGCAGCTCATACCTGTAATCCCAGCACTTTGGGAGACTGAGATGGGTGGATCACTTGAGGTCAGGAGTTCAAGACCAGCCTGGCCAAAATGGCGAAACCCCGTCTCTACTAAAAATACCAAAATTAGCCATACGTAGTGGCATGTGCCTGTAATCCCAGCTACTCAGGAGACTGGGACAGGAGAATTTCTGGAACCCAGGAGGCAGAGGTTGCAGTGAGCTGAGATTGTGCCACTGTACTCCAACCTGGATGACAGAGCAAAACTCCATCTCAGAAAATAAAAATTAAAAATGCAATAAAATAAAATACATTAGCCAGGCATAGTGGCATGCACCTGTAGTCCCAGCTACTCAGGAGACTGAGATGGGAGGATCCCATGAGCCCAGGAGTTCAAGGCTGCAGTGAGCTATGATCATGCCACTGCACTACAGCCTGGGCAACAGAGCAAGACCCTGTCTCAAAAAACAAAACAGAAATAGAAAAAATGTTAATGATTGTCTCAGAGAAATTATATAATGAGTATTTTTTCTTTCCTTTTTATTCTCCTCTGTATTAAATTTTCTAAAATACATATATAGACCTTTTATGAAAAAAATGTAATCATCTCTATTAAATCTGCTCACATCACCTCTTCTTTTTTCTTCCCTTAATCCTGAAGAAATGTCTACTCCTTAAAGTGACATTGTTAGCAATATTAGCACTGGGTAGTCAAGCAGCATCCAGAACGTTCTCAAGATAATCTAACCATTTTGCATTGCTGTGCTGGATTGATGTCTTAGTCAGCTCAGGCTGGTATAACAAAATACCACAGGCTGGATGGCTTAGTAGAAATTTATTTCTCACAGTTCTATAGGCTAGGAAGCCCAAGACAAGGTCTGCCTGGTTCAGTTCCTGGTAGGGGCTCTCTTCATGGCTTGCAGATGGCCGCCTTCTAGCTGTGTCCTCACTTGGTCTTTCATGCTGAGTGTGTGTGGAGAAAGAGAAAGAGAGCTCTTTTTCCCTCTGCTTATAAGGCCACTAATCCTACTGGATTAGTACTCCACCGTTATAATCTAGTGTAACCTTACTTACCTCTAAAAGCCCTATCACCAAGTACCATCACATCGGGCTTTGGCATATAAATTTGGAGGGGTACAATTCAGTCCAAGCAGCTGGTATCCTGAAGATCTGCCAAATCCCATCATCTACTGTCACTCCAAGAACCTACACAGAGATATAACTGATTCAATATAACTGCCCAAAGATCCACCTTGAATAGATGGAAGGATAGTCACAGTCTTTTTAAAAGGAAAGAAAGTAGTCAGATGCCTATAATCTCAGTACTTTAGAAAGCTGAGATGGGAGGATTGTTTGAGGCTAGAAGTTCAATACCAGCCTGGGCCACATAATGAGGCCCCATCTCTATTAAGTAAAATAAAATAAATAAAATGCAGTTTTATGACATTTAAACATATTTCTAATGTAAGCTAGTGTATTCGTCTGTTCTCATACTGCTGTAAAGACATACATAAGACTGGGTAATTTATAAAAGAAAGAGGTTTAACTGACTCACAGTTCAGCATGGCTGGGGAGGCCTCACAATCATGGCAGAAGGTGAATGAGGAGCAAAATCATGTCTCTTACATGGTGGCAGGCAAGAGAGAGTGTGTGCAGGGGAACTCCCCTTTATAAAACCATCAGATCTCGTGAGATTTATTTACTATCACAAGAACGGCAAAGGAAAGACTTGCCCCCATGATTCAATTACCTCCCACTGAGACCCTCCCTTGACACTTGGGAATTATGGAAGCTACAATTTGTGCTTTAGGTGGGGACACAGCCAAACCATATCAACTAGCAAATAACAAACTGTCATCAAGACAGGTAGCACTACCAGTCCTAACAGGAGTGAATGCAATGGGTAGCTTCTCTGATACACATCTGTGTGCAACAGAAAACCAAATACTAGCATATTTCAGGTGGCAATAAGTCTTTTAAAAGAAAACAAAGCAGAGGATTTCGATATTATACCTGGTGATCTAGTAGGCAAAGGCGTGAAAGGGTGAGGGGCACAGAGCAATTCATATGGATATTTGATGAAAAGCATTCCAAGCAGAAGGTGCAGCACCAGTAAAGCATTTGCTTGGCATGTTTGAGAAAAAGCAAGCAGACTCATGTAGCTGGAATGAAGTGATTAAGGAAGATAGGATGAGTACATGGGGCCAGGTGCCATAGAGTTCTCAAGACCTTTGGAAAGAATTTGGCTTTTATTCTAAGTGAAATGGTGAGCCATTATGGAGGGACATGATATGATCTAACTTACCAAATGATGTCCCTGACTTTGTGCTGGAAATAGACTTCCCAGGGCAAGGGTGGAAGCAGTGATCACCTAAGGAACATTACAATAATCCAAGGGCAAATGATAGTGGTTTAGACATGGGCTGTAGTAGTCCATTCTCACACTGCTATAGAGAAATACCTGAGACTGGGTGACGTATAAAGGAAAGAGGTTTAACTGATTCACAGCTCTGCATGACTTGGGAGGCCTCAGGAAACTTACAATCATGGCAGAAGGTGAAGGAGAAGCAAGGCACGTCTTACGTGGCAGCAAAAGAGAGAGACAGAGAGTGAGCAAAGGTGAAGTGCAGCAAGAGAGAGAGACAGAGAGCGAGCAAATGGGAAGTGCCACATTTTAAAACCATCAGCTCTCATAAGAACTCACTATCACAAGAACAGCAAAGGGAAAATCACCCTTATAATTCAATCACCTGCCACCCAGTTCCCTCTTTTGACACATGGGGTGTCAATTCAAGAAGAGATTTGGGTGGAGACATAGAGCCAAACCAAATCATGGGTATATCAATGGAAGTTTGAAAAGTGGTTGGGTTCTAGATATATTCTGAAGCTAGAGGTAGGGTGTTTGCTGGTGGGCTGTGAGAGAAAGGCTTATTTCCACACTTGATATTTCCACACAAACTGCCTCACCCTTCTGGAACACAACTAGAGTTCATTCTTACACATCTTCCTAGTGCAAAAGCCATGCCTGTTGGCAGGGGCAGCCCCCTTCTATGCACCTCTGGGATTCAGAACCTGCCTGTTCCTCCATCCAGTCCCTATTGAGGAGAGAGCAGAGACAGACTTGAGGAAAAAGCCTTGAAGAGGTGTGAACTTTGACTTGAGAAATATCATTCACTGAATGTAAAGAAAGCATTAAAAGCCAACCCTATCTCTTCCATTGCTTTTATTCAAATCCACAGAGATTCTGAAGGGAAATTCATCCTCGTCTCCTCCATCTCCACCCCTGCATAATAATCAAATATTTGCCAAGAGGAAGAAGAGAATTGTGCAACTAAACACAATATACTCTTTGAGAACTTTATCCCTTTCCGTGTTTCTCTAAAAGACACATTGCATGCATCTGCCTTACCAAGCCTATTCATAGGCACTAATTATTCTGGCAAGAGAAATTAAAAAAAAAAAAAAAAAAAAAAAAAACACTGGCTCCATTCCTATCTGGTGTGAGCCTCTGTTTCTTTTTCCTTACTAAACACTCCGGCTAACTAAGGAAGGGAATCTTTTGCCCCAAACCCCAAGCCAGATCTCAGTAGTTTGAACAAAATTTATATTCTAAAGAAAAAAAATCACACCATCGTGTTGTATCTCTTTCATCTGAAAGCATGCCCTAAAATGGACCAACTAGCCAACCAGTTTAATATTTCAGGGGAAAAATAAATAAAATACAAAGAGCCATTCTAGATAAGTTGGGTGGGTTGTGGGGGGAATTACTCTAGGTTGCTGGCAGGCTGCCACTCTGTGTTCATTTTTACATGTTTAAACAGTACTTTCCCAATGCTCTCCTTAATCCCATTAAATGAAAACATTTTCTAATTTTAAAATTAAATTTCCTGTATTTCCTGATAGGCTTCCAAGTTATTCTCCTTCCCGCCTCCTCTCTGAGTCCCTTGGTATTTCTACAAGAAGAGGGGCATTAGCCCTCTGGACAGATTCCAGTTGGCACAATTGCCCTCAGCCTCGTTTGACTCCCCTGGGGTTTTCCTTTGGACAGATTGGTTCCTCACTTCCTGTTCCAAAACAGTGGAAGCGTTGCCCTAAAGCACGTGGCTCATGGCTGTGACCTTCCCCTCCCCCCCACCACATGAGGGCATACTTCAGTCATTTACTCTTCAATAATCTAAGCATAGTACTCCAAACTTCTTTGATTACTTACCCCAAACCTAAGTAGATTTTGAGCACACACCTTCAACATGCATATATTTATGAACTATGCCTTTTTGATACTATACAAATAAGTTGCATAATTTTATAAAAATATGACCAAAAATAGAAATTAAAATAAGAAATATTCTTTTAATAGTTTACATTTTAATAATAGAACAAAATAATTAAATTATTATTATAATATTTTAGTGCAAAGTGACAGAATATCTGGCAGCACCTTAAAAATCTCGGTGATGCCACAATTCAATGATGCATTTTTCAGAGCTAAGAAGGATGACTCCCACAGATTGTACTTTCCAGTGGAAGATAGTCATCACTGGCTGTACTTATATTGCTATGCTTATGTATTAAGCATAAATTATGCTATGCTGTTGGTTGAAATTCATCTGGTAAGTAAGTTTCCATCTGCCACATGCTACTCATTTTTGCTTGCAAAGTAACTGGAAGATGCTTGATTCTGGATTTCCTGTTTTTTAATGTGCAGATATAAAAGTCTCTGTAGACAAATATGTAATTGTTTTTGAAGACGAAAACACATAAAGCACAACCTAGTTTCTTTTTTTTTTTTTTTATACTTTAAGTTCTAGGGTACACATGCACAACATGCAGGTTTGTTACATATGTATACATCTACCATGTTGGTGTGCTGCACCAATTAACTTGTCATTTACATTAGGTATATCTCCTAATGCTATCCCTCCTCCCTCCCCTCACCCCATGACAGGCCCTGGTGTATGATGTTCCCCTTCCTGTGTCCAAGTGTTCTCATTGTTCAATTCCCACCTATGAGTGAGAACATGCGGTGTTTGGTTTTTTGTCCTTGCGACAGTTTGCTGAGAATGATGGTTTCCAGCTTCATCCATGTCCCTACAAAGGACATGAACTCATCCTTTTTTATGGCTGCATAGTATTCCATGGTGTATATGTGCCACATTTTCTTAAGCATGACCTAGTTTCTAAAGTTGCATCTTTAACGTTCTTTCTTCATAGCAAGAATTTATTTTGAAATGCAGTATTTCTTAATTATTTTCCAAACACCACATTTATCTGATGGGACAGTGCTATGGTTTAAGTGTGTATCCCCTCCAAAATTTCTGTTGAAACTTAATGCTTTTTGTGGTGATATTAAGAAGTGGGACATTCAGGAAAGTGATTAAGTCCTGAGGGCTTCAGCCTCATGAATGGATAAATGCTCTTATAAAAGAGGCTTCAGAGAGAGTTCACTCCTTTTTGCCCTGTGAGAATGCAACATTCCTCCCCTTCAGAGGACACAGTAATAGGCGTCATCTTGGAAGCAGAAACCAGGCCTTCACCAGACACTGAACTTTTCAGCACCTTCATCTTGGACTTCCAGTCTCCTCAACTGTAGAAATAAATTTCTGTTCTTTATAAATTACCTAGGATAAGGTATTTGTAATAGCAGCATGAATGGACTGAGACAAACAGATTATACATTTTTTTCCAAAAAAAAACTCTCTTGGGTAGCATTCTAGTGAGACCCACTCAATATCAATTCAGAGTATTTGTGATTTTAAAAAGTTAAAAATCAGCAATTTATCTTTAAGTTTGCTAACTCAAGAAATTTGTAATAAGATCGTAGTTGTCCTGTGCAGCACAAAATATGGACACTCACCAAGTCAATACAAAATGTTAAATTTCTATTCTGTTATATTTTCCAGAGGAACAAAACCAATAAGACATACAGAGAAATAGAGAAAGAGAGAATTTTAAGGCTTTGGCTTACACAGTTGTGGGATTGGCAAGTCTGAAACTCATAGAGCAGGCCAACAGGCTGAAAATTTAGGTAAGGTTGATGTTGTTCCCTTGAGTCTGAATTCCAGAGGGCAGCAGCTTGGAGGCTCAGGAAGGATTTTTATGTCACAGTCTTGAGGCAGAGTTTTTCCTTTGGAAAATCTCAGCCTTTACCTTTATGGGCATTAACTGAATGGATAAGACCCACATCCCTCATGGAGGGTAATCTGTTTTACTCAGATTCTACTGATTTAAATATTAATCACCTCTAAAACATACCCTCACACTATCATCTAGACCAGTGTGTGATGAAACAACTGAGCACCATTGCTCAATTGATATATAAAATTATCATCATATGTGTAGAAGTCCTTTTTTTAAAAAAAAGTTTATTTATTTATTTTTTGAGATAGAGTTTCTCTCTTGTCACCCAGGCTGGAGTGCAATGGCGGGATCTCAGCTCACTGCAACCTCCGCCTCCTGGGTTCAAGCAATTCTCCTGCCTCAGCCTCCCGAGTAGCTGGGATTACAGGTGCCTGCCACCACGCCTGACTAATATTTGTATTTTTAGTAGAGACGGGGTTTCACCATGTTGGCCAGGCTGGTCTCAAACTCCTGACCTCAAGTGATGCACCCATCTCGGCCTCCCAAAGTGCTGGGATTACAGGTGTGAGCCACTGTGTCCAGCCTAAATTTTTGTTTATCTAGAGACAGAGTCTCACTCTGTCACCCAGGCTGGAATGCAATGATGCAATCATATCTCACTGCAACCTCCAACTCTTGGGCTTAAGCAGTCCTCCTATCTCAGCCTCATTTGTGGCTGGGACTACAGATGTGCACGACAATCCTAGCTTTTTTTTTTTTTTTTTGAGACAGAGTCTTGCTCCATCACCCAGGTTGGAGTGCAGTGGCACGACCACAGCTCACTGCAGCCTCAGCCTCCTGGGCTCAAGCAATCCTCCCACCTCAGCATCCCAAGCAGCTGGGACTACAATTGTGCATCACCATTCCTGGCTAATTTTTGTGTTTATTGTAGAGGTGTGGTCTCACTATGTTACCCAGCCCAGTCTAAAACTCCTGACCTCAAGTAATCCTCATGCTTCAGCCTCCCAAAGCACTGAGATTAGGGTGAGCCACTGCCCTCGGCCTCTTTTTAAAAATAAATGTATGTGTGTGATTTTAGAAATGTAAACACTTTCATAAAATCCATGCAATTAAAATGCATCATTTGGCAACCCTCTGGAAGCAATTAAGGCCACCATTGTCAACCACCTGTATTGAGAAGTTTCCAGTCTCATTCAAGATGCCATAACCGTCACATGTAACCTGTGACTATACGACCTAAGTATGCAGAGCCAAGCTATGTACTGAATGTAAGTAATGTTCACTTTCTCTCTTAATTTTTTAGATCAAAAAATGTAAACAGAAATTGAAAAATACTCTTATACATGTCCATCTAGAATGCACTGGTCTTAAACATGAGGCACCTATGAGGAAGAAGATCTCAGACCAATAATTTCAAACTTTAGAACACCAAAAAAATCACCTAAAAATTATAATAATGCATATTTCTGTGAAAAAAATTGTACCCCATAAACATGTACAAATATGCATTAATTTTTAAAAATTAAAAAAATAATAATGTCTATTTCTAGACTAGAGATACTAAAATTCTGAGTCAAGAGAACTGGGGTATGTCCCAGGGATCCGCGTTTTTTTTGAGATGGAGTCCCCCTCTCTTGCACCCAGGCTGGAGTGCAGTGGCATGATCTTGGCTCATTGCAACCTCCACCTCCTGGTTTAAGTGATTCTCCTTCCTCAGCCTCCCCAGTAGCTGGGATTACAGGCACGTGCCACCACGCCTGGCTAATATTTTTTATTTCTTTTTTTAGTAGAGACAGGGTTTTGCCATGTTGGCCAGGCTGGTCTCAAACTCCCGACCTCAGGTGATCCGCCCGTCTCAGCCTCCGAAAGTGCTGGGATTATAGGCATGAGCCACCGCACCCACCCAGGATCTTCATTTTCAACCACTGCCCTAGGGATTCTGATAAAACTGTGTGGTCCAGCCATCACCCTCAGCCTGTATTGTCATAGACTGAGAACTTAACAGCAAGCTCTGATTGAGTGTCCGCTAAGGCACTGCGCCAGGAGAACATGATGCATTCCCTCCCCTCCAAAGGCCTCAACTGGGACTACTCTCAAAGAATTAAGTTTTATGGGATTCTTGTCTTTTTTAGAGCACAAGGCATTGTGAAGAAAACTAGTAAGTAATCTTTTGGAATGGAAGTCTAAAAGGTGGCAATTGTTTAGTAAAAATAGTTCTCACTTTTCCACCCTTCCGTGCGGCAGCCAGAGAAAGTGCCCTGGTCAAGGACAGAAATCCTGGCTTCCAGTTTCTGCTCTGCCACCAACTAGCAATGTGACCTTTAGCCAGTTATTAAATCTTTTTATATCTCAGCTTCCCCAAATATAAAGTGAGGGGGTTGTGCTAGTTATTTGTACAGTCTCTTCCAACTCAAACAGTCTAAGACTCTGCCTGCACTTGAGAAATCAGTGTAGATCCTTCCTCCTAACAAAGCAAGATACATTTTCAAATAATCAAAAAGATAGATGTCTTCACTTGAAATTTGTACTCTTCATTCATTCAATTCAAGTTTATCTGATTGGTTTAAAATGAACCAGGCTAGCAATGCAGGTCTGGCCTATTTCAATAGGGCGCCTGTTTTTCAGAGTTCAACCATGTCTCAGTCAAGTCTCTGTGGAATAAAGTGGAA
The DNA here is from genome assembly GCF_008728515.1 of Papio anubis. NCBI lineage: Eukaryota > Metazoa > Chordata > Mammalia > Primates > Cercopithecidae > Papio > Papio anubis. The sequence goes on from NC_044983.1 coordinate 111,911,973, forward strand.
AAGTGCAAACTACTCAAGGCCAATCTAATTCGCCAGCCTAAGGTGTGGATACTTTGTTCTGAGTTAACCCCATGCCAAAATAGGTGAGCTTTATCAATTCCATGGGGGGTAAAAATCACCCCAAATTTTTTAACATCCTAGATATAAAGCTACCTCATACATTAAATTGTTTTTTAATAAAAATAATCTTTCAATAATGGGCCCATTTGTCCCACCATGCACATGCATTTTAACCTTTCTGCTATTATTTGCAGAATTATATAAAATGCTCCATGTAAATAAAGACTCATCAGGCTGTCTTTGTACTTACAAGCAGCAGCGCAGAACAAACTTTTAAAGTGAGCAACTTGTCTCCAACATTCTTCCATTTTTTACCACACTCCAATCATAATAGCTATTATTATTATTATTATAAATACAACATGTCTGGTTAGTTCTTAAATGATGTAAGGCACTTTCATTTGGTTCTGACAGCTACCCTGTGAGTTAAGCAGAGGAGATACTATCTTCATTTTACAGATAAGAAAGCTAAGTTGCAGAGAAGTGGCTTATCTGAAGTTACATAGCAAAGAAGCTACCTCTGACTTGCACACAGCTTCCCTGACCCCAAGAATTAATGGAGTCCCATGGTCATGGTGCCCCTGGCTGATTAGTTCATGCACCTGTCCCCACCAGCACTTCTGCCAGCGTGAAACCTTGCCCTCACATCCAGACTCACTTCTTCTTTGTCCCATTCCCTAGAGTCCTTCTTTCTGAGGCCAAATAACTAAGTGAATCCTTACTAAAATGTGAATGGAGAACACTGAGTTTGCATTTTTCTCCACCTAGATAACATTTAAAAATCTAATAAGGGCTATCTGAAGATAGTGTCTTCACTCAGAGTGCTGTATTCTAATGGCAGAAAACTTCTAGGCCAGTTAGGAGCTGGAAAGGACACATACTTTAGAGCAAGGGAGCTTTTGTTAGTGCCTGAGTTATAGTCACAAAGGTACACGACTTGCCCTAATATTGCCTCATGAAGGCAGACCTACCACACAAACATTATTACAGATAATGTCCCATATCACTCAAACCCCAATTCTGTGTTCTGTAAGTCAACAATTATTGAACACCAACTACCTATAAAGCAATGGCCCATATGCTACTGAAAGTCAAGCAGCTAAAGAGTAAAAACTTTCATCAGCTACATCCAAAGAGGTTGTTTAACAATATTGCAGGAAAAATGAGAGTGTTAGAGTTTGTAAACGATGGGAAAATGCCATTATTAGCATTAACACATTCTAACAAAATAAGAGGCAAAATAAGATTCCCTCCCAAAGCTGTAACTTGGGCAGAATATGAGATGCAATGAAGAACGTAGAGACAGCAGGCAGAGAGCCACAGAGAGAGACAATAAACTGCAGGGCCTCAAGGGAGAGGCCACAGCTGGAAAAGAAATAACTAGTGGAAGCATTAAGCAATGAAAACTGGAGGAAAGAAGCTTCTTTTCAACAGAATTGATTTGATAAAGCTCTTGTACTTAAAGTATCAACTTTAAACAATAGTAAACCAAGAGACTGAGAACTAACTTCCAGTAGTTACAAAGGTGCCAACACAAAAAGCAAGCCTGATCTAGGTATCATAAAATATGCAGAAGGGGGTCTGTAGAATTTGGATCCCAAAGAAAAGAAATCTAGACTTAGAACAGAATAAACCCAATTCTTAGAAGAACTGCCTATGGGCTAAGAGTTTTCACCAGATTCACAGTGAGAAAAACTTGGAAATTTATATCAAGCCCTCACTGTAATTGTACCTAATGATGCTTGCATTAATATACAGCAAATTGTATATATTTTCTATTACATTATATAGGGTCCTGTATGAAAGAAGCCTTTCAATTAATGTCATTGATAGATCTCAGGACTAGATAGATTTTATCTGGCTACGGCAGCTCAGAATTTAAAACCCCAAAACACTTGAACAGTCGCGTCTCAAAAGAGAATATCAAAAAAGCCAATAAACATATGAAAAGATGTTCAACTTCATCAGTCATCAGGAAAAAAAAAAAAAAAGCTAATTAACACCATAATGAGATATGTGACACACTCACCAGAATGGTGAACATGTAGAAGACTAGTCATACCAAGGGTCAGCAAGAATGCAAAACAGCAAGAATTGTCTGATGCTATGATGGGAGTGTAAATTGGAAAACTTTTTGTGGTGCCTATTAAAGCTAAATATGCTTGTGTCCTGTAATCTAATAACTCTCTTCTAGATATAGTTCCTACAGAAAAGAGTGTACACGTCCACTCTCTTAGTTCATTTTGTGCTGCTATAACAGAATACCTGACACTGGGTAATTTGTAATGAACAGAAATTTACTGGATTCATGGTATGAAGGCTCAGAAGTCCGAGATCAAGGGGCTAGCAACTGGTTAGGACCTTCATGCTACATCATCCTACGGCAGAAGGCAAAGAGAGGACAAAAAAGCAAGAGATCAAACTCACAACTTCAAGCCCTTTTATAATTGGCATTAATTCATTCGTGAGGGTAGAGCTCTCATGACCTAAACATTTCCCTTTAGCCTCATCTCCCAACACTGTTGCATTGTAAATTAAGTTTCCAACACATGCTCTTTGGGGACACATTCAAACCATACCATCCACCAAAACATATACAAGGATGTTCACAGCCACTTTATTTGTAACCAAAACCTAGAAACAATTTAAATGTTCATAAAAAGTAGGAAGTGTAAATAAATTGTGGTGTATTCATACAGTGGAATGCAACTCAGCAATAAAAAGCCACAAACCCTACTGATAAATGGAACAATGTAGATAAATCGTACCTACATGAGGTTAAGTGAAAAAGTAAGACACAATCAAGTGTGTACTGTATACTTCTATTATATAAAGTTCAAAAATAGGCAAAAGTAATCTGTGGTAATGGAAGTTAGAATAGTGGATGCCCAGGGTAGGGAAGGGGAATTACTTACCAGGAGGGTTCCAAGGGAGAATTTTGGGATTCTGACAGTGTTCTGTGTATCCTAGTTTGGGTGACAGGATAGACAGGTAGATAGATGTACAGACAGATGTATATATGCACATATATGTAAAAATTAATTAAGTTATACACTTAAGATTTGTGTACTTTTTAATATGTAAGTTACTAATGATATATATATTATTAGTAATAATTGATATATATATCATTATGTAAGTTATATATATAACTTAATATGTAAGTTACATATTTTATATATATATATATCACCCAAGATGAACAAACCTAGATGAGAGTACCTTGATAAAATGCTCCCCTGGCTGGACTTTTTTAGTCTAGGTGGGTCTCACACCTCTGTCCTTAAGAAGCCCACAATCTGGCCAGGCGCAGTGGCTCACACCTGTAATCCCAGCACTTTGGGATGCCAAGGTAGGCAGATCACCTGAGGTCAGGAGTACAAGACCAGCCTGTCCAATATGGTGAAACCTCGTCTCTACTAAAAACACAAAAATTAGCCAGGTGTAGTGGTGGGCTCCTGTAATCCCAGCTACTCGGGAGGCTGAGGCAGGAGAATCCCTCGAACCTGGGAGACAGAGGTTGCAGTGAACCAAGATCGCACCACTGCACTCCAGCCTTGGTGACAGAGTGAGACTCTGTCTCAAAAAAAAAAAAAAAGAAGGCCACAATCTAATCATGCATGAGGGAAGGGACGAATTCACTGTTGGGATGACACTGGACTGTGATATGTAAAAGAAAGGCTATAGAAGAGAGTAATCTTCACCGTAGATACAGTAAAGCCTTCAAAAGAGGTGACACTGCAGCAGGATCACCTGGATTATGAGTAGAATTTAAGGTGGTTTGAAAGGTAGGGCACCCCAGCAGTGAGCACAGCATAAGCAAAGCCACGGAGGCAAAAATATAAATGGCTTCCTCTAAGGGAGAAAAATGTAATTTAGTATGGTAGAAGCGTGGCTTACGAGGCCAATCAGAGAGGTATAGGAGACAGAAAATAGGGATGAGGGACACACATGGTGGGCCTGGAATGCTATGGTTAGGCATTCAGCCTCTGGACTTGGAGCATACAGCCAGGGATTGGTTTATGGAGAGTATATGGAGTGAAGACAGGGAATACATGTAGGCAAGTCTGGGAAACGAACTGCTTAGTTTAGCTCCAAACCAGCTTATTCACTCCAAAAATTTCTTCCATTTCTAAGATCAAACAGGACTCATGACTCTGTCCTAAAAGAGGCACAACCTTCCTATCCACCCCATTCCCCCATTAAAGGAGTGCTGAGCCCATCCCTCAGCCAATTTTCTGGGAGTACCAAAAATGGCTTTGAAACTGATACCTTCAATTCCAACATATACCCAAGGGTTCAGACCCAAAGGAATGACCCACCAAATACAAAATTAGCTTCACGGGGTTAACATCAAACCCAGTTGAAGCCCCAGTTCTCAGCGTGTTCATTAATGATGTCTCTATAGAGAAACATAAACAAAGATGCTTTTAGCAATTCAGCCCAAATGCTGAATTTGGGAGTTGTTTATATTGAGTAAAAAAGACTTTGCTACTGCAATGCATGTGAGCAATTTCTCTTACTCAAAGTATGCATTATTCAGAGTTGCAGCACATGGTAATTAGCATGCCCTTTAATATATGCTTTATTTAAAAAATTTCAGAGGTGGCAATTTTCTAGCATTGGCCAGTAAGTCTTTCTACATGAGAAAAAAAAAGAAAAAAAAAATCCTGTGAGTTTCCAGCTTTAATAAAGCTCTGAGAATTATTTGTTGATATTTTTAGTAACAAAGTTAGAGTAGTAATTTGTTATCATATAGTCCCTTTCATACCAACAGAGTTAAAACCTATAATATTACTGTGGCATAAGTTATGCTCATTCATGAAATATCAACATTTACACGAAATAGATCATGGAAAGTATTCACTGAGAAAGTACATGAAATGGAACTAAAGCTCTAAAAGTTTAAACCAAGTTTAAACCCAAGAGCACATAGGAAGTAAGAAAAAGCACTGGGATTTTCACCTCCAATTTCCCAAGACTGGTCTAGTTGTTGTTCCACTTGAAACACAGAACACCCAAGTCACTGGACTAAGGTTGGCTAGCAATGACTGAGGCTGAAATAAGCTACAATGGTCTCCTGTCATCTTTTTCTTTCTTTGAATTTCCTGTCTCCTTGCTTCCAGGTACCTGATGCTTTGGTTCTGCTCCGGTACTACCCAAAGCCGCAGATGGATCCCATTAAAGCCTCTTCTTCGCTCAGCCCTCAAGGGGGTATCTCTGGTACACAGTGAGCACCAAATGGAGCCCAGGACTCATCAGAAGGCCACCATAGGGTCAAGGATCAATTTATCTTCCTCTCATGTGTTTGAAGTCCTCACCTTTTCTACTTCAGCAGAGTAACACTTGGCTCTCCCACGACTAACTCCATTATAGCATAAACATGCTATCACTGCTTACTTGATCATCTTCCCCAACAGGCAGTTTCCTTCCAAAAGGAGTTTAAGGGTTGGGCACAGTGGCTCATGCCTGCCATCCCAACACTTTGGGAGGCCGAGGCAGTTAGATAGCGTAAGGCCAGGAGTTCGAGACCAGCCTGGGCAACGTAACAAGAGCCCAACTCTACAATAAATTTTAGCTAGGCATGGTGGCGTGTGCCTGTAGTCCCAGCTACTTGGGAGGATGAGGTGGGAGGTTTGCTTGAACCCAGGAGTCTGAGGCTGCAGTGACCTATAAATGCACCTCTGCACTCCGCCCTGGCGGACAGAGTAAGACCCTGTCTTTTTATTTTTGTTAAAGTGGTTTTAAAACCAAACAAAACACTCTTACATTTCTCCTGTAAAACCTCTCTTGCTTCTCAATTATCACCCTCCTGTTAAGAGATACATTGCAGTTATTCACAATACTTGAGTGTATATCCTATATTTCTTTAGAAAGCATGTGGTACAAAGAACGAAACATCACTCAATGACCCGAACCTTTAAGTTAGCAAAGAAAAAAGGAGAGGGGGCAAGAGAGGGAGATGAAAGAGCAGAGGCAGCAAGCAAACAAGAGCAGACAGCAGAGAGGAGAAAATGAACTCCACTCGGGCTGACCCCTGTCTTCCTCCTGCATGCACAAATACACAGCTGTGACTTCGCATCCCACCAAATAACCCACTCCCACCAAAATACTTGTGAATAATGCCTATTTTGCTGCAGAATTCACAGGGAAGGAGCGAGGTGGGGGTAGAGGGGTTTACATCGCACACTCCACAGCGCACAACTTCGTATGTTCAACATGCCTGGTCCTCCAAGTCTCTCTTTCTTTAGCTATACTGTATTATATATGTATTTTCTTTTTCTTTTTTTAAAGGCGTGGTCTTGCTCTGTCACCCAGGCTAGAGTGCAGTGGCACTATCATAGCCTTGAACTCCTGGGCTCGAGCAGTCCTCCCACCTCAGCTTCCCAAGTAGCCAGGACTACAGGCATGGGCTACCATGCTCAACTTATTTTTAAAAAATATTTTGTAGAGACGGCATCTCACTATGCTGCCCAGCCTGGTCTGCAACTCCTGCCTCAGCCTCCCAGAGTGCGGGGAGTACAAGCATAAGCCACCATGCCTGGCGTTATATATGACTTTTCTGACCCCACCACAGTCCTAGATACTTGCTTTCCCTCTAGAACAATATGGTTGTACCCAACACTTTCTAAACAAGTGTTATCCTACTACACAAAGAGCCCTCCAGTACCAAGATCTATTCTCCCTTGAAGGTCATAGGAGATTATAAACAGCATTTTCTCCCCTTGTCACTGATGAATAGACCACAGGTTAAGTAATTAGAGAAGGAAGCCAAAAACTTGAATGTTCAAGCACTTACCATGCACCAGCAACACACTGGAGTTTTTATATATATCTTGCCAATGGCAACACTTAAGATTCCTACACTTGGTGAAGTGGACACAACAAAGGAAAGACATTATCCATGTTCTCATTGTCTACCCAAGTGGAATTTCCATCTCCACCCCTCTGAGAGATGTGGAATATGCCTAAAACAAGAAAGTATGTAGCATTAATTTAAAGAGAAGTGTTGACATGACAGAGAGATGAGGAATGCATCCTGAATCCAGCCAACTCAGACCATCCTTTGAGGCTTCGGGATAGTTTGGGACAGGCTTCCAGTTATATGTGAGATGTTGAACAGAAGAAAATGAAAAAGGGTGGGGAGCTGGACAGGAAGGAGATGCCATATTGAAATCTATCATTTTCCAGTGTTGAACAAGACTTTTTTTGGTCGACTCTGAATGACAACTAATTCCTTCTGCTTAGAGAAGTTCTATGATTTGCCTGTGACCACCCTCCACGTCGACATTTGGTGGAGCCTGGGAAATACACAGAAGGAAACTCTATAGTGTTGGCAGGGCGGGTGGGGAGACTCTGGGGCCACAGATGAATGACCTAATACACACATGGCTTTGGTGGACGGAATAAAGACCAGTTCTCTGGAAGCTGGGACAGCAAGCTTAGCCTTAGAGTAAAGGTTATTTTATCAGGAAATAAATCAGAGGCCTGTAGCATGACCATTTTTTTCCAGGCACATCTTGGTGATGAGGAGGGTGTGTGTTCAGACCACAGGAATCTCCAAACCACCCGGCCGCCCCATCGGCTCTCAGGGACGCCAGGCGCAGGGCTGTTGAGAGTCCCAGACAACAGCATTTCTGAGTCTTCACGTTGTGTCTTTCTGAGTGCATGTGGTTTCTTTCATTTGTGTTTGTATTTGGCCTTTTTTATTTGTTTGTTTGTTTGGACGGTCTCATGTGGAGGCTGGTGGTTACCATCCTTCCCTCTGTGTGAAGTTGCTGCCAAGAAACCTGGTGTCTGCCATGCTCTGCCTCAGCTCCTCTGGCCAGCAGCCAGGCCTGAGGTGCCGGCTGGAGTTTCTGCCGGCCTGGCTTGCAAAGTGCATTCCGGTGGGCACCAGGAAGGCAAGAAAAAGAGGAGCACTTAGGGGCAGGGAGCGAGGCAGGAGCCTACCAACCTGCTAAGCTGTCCCGGGGGAGAGGCAAGTGTCTGTCATAGAGATGTCCATTGAGAGGGCAAAAAACACCAAGGCTAATAAAAGTAAGCAGAGGCAGGGAATGGCATGCTCTGGCTGGGAGTCCTTTTTTATAAAAGTAACCCACACTCCTATGGTAGGGACAGAGAGTGGGGTTTGGAGTTCTAGTAGAATCTGTGAAAGGACAAAGGGAAGGGATAGAGTTGCAAAGGCAGTTGGACAGTTTCCCTCGTTGTGGCCCAGAGGTGTGTCCTACCTCAAAACCTGAAATAAACTCAAACACCCCACCTTCAGAGAGATGGAAGTTATTTTTAAAAAGACAGGCTTTCGCTTTGAAGCTATTTCAAAAGACTAAGATATAATTTAGTTTGGGGGGACGGGGCGGGGGGTGGCGCAGGGAAGCAATGAGAGGAAAAAAAGTAAAAACACAAGTTATAAAAAACAAAAATAAAGTCCTAGAATTAAATTTTGCAACGAAATATAGGCCTTTGGGTTCCTCATCAATCACAGCTCTGTGTTGCTGTTTTGGTGAATAGATTTCTGAATTTTATTTTGAATGGTATAATTTTCAGATTAAGATTTTAAAAGAAGTACCAGCCCAAAGAAGGATAAAAAATGGAAACTAGTCCACACAACTACTTCATACAACTGAGGGCGTGTACACGAGATATCCCTAAATGAATGTTTCTTAAAATTCTCCACTATTTTCGTGCTCTGTACTTTCTCTGTACTCTATAAGTTTTCTTTGCTCCAAGATCTGGGCCTGTCTGCATATTCTCAGAGATAACATCAGGTCAGCGCTTCAATTACCAAATCCCTGTTTTCAGAGACTTAACTCAGGTATAAAATGTGTTTGGGACTCAAACTTGGCAGATAACATCTCAAGTCAGCCGTTAATTCTCTAACATGTTTTCAAGGGCAAACATCTTTTAGCTGCTTATTTTCCAATCCCAAAGTGCAAATAAACAGAAGGCCCTACAGTGAAATTATCTATAGTATGTCCCCGACCAGGCAGGCCCTACCTCATTGGATTCTGAGAAGGCTGTCTGTAGAATAACACTACTTTTAAAATTGAACATTCTTTGTAGAAAAACGTTCTACAAGCAGAGAAGGGTGGTAGACGGAAGAGCAGAGCTGTCGTTATGAAAAATCTTCATAGTTTGTTTTGGGGAATATTAAGAATAAATCTGAAAGGAAGGCGGAAAACCAACGTCTTCTTCATTTCTTCTCCCCTGAAAGCTGTATGAGGTGTTACTGTATTCATGTATAGAGCTGTCTGGTTTTTAAGAGCACAAAATTGATGTCACGAACACTGACTACCTTTGTGTTGAGCATTCGTGCTGGGGCTGGGGTCACTAGAAGATAAAAGTCATGGCCACTGGCTTCCTGGTCTCAGGTTGAGAATATAAAACAAATAAAAAGGTAAATAGTGTGTGGTAGTATCAGCCACATACTAAATATATTGGCAATAAGTGCCAAGGCATGGGGAGGTAGAAAAATAAAACAGTCTATGAAGCCAGGCTTGCTAAACAGGGTTGTTAGAGTGGGTTTTGGAGTCGAACTACCTGAGATTTAAATTTGACCCCACCTTGGATAATTTACTTAATCTCTCTGTGTCTCAGTTTCCTTGTTTGTGTCTCAATTTCCTTGTCTGTAATATGGGGTAAAATATAATACCAGCCTCTTTGGGCTCATAAAGAACTTGGAACAGTGCTTGGTGCACAGGAAGTGCTGAGGCTGATGCTAGAGAAACCTGAAACTAAGGGACCGGAGGTGAAAGGCCCAGTGACTGCACTGCTGTGGTCCTTTATTTTGTTTTCTTGGATCTACAATTATCCCTAACCTATTCCTGAAGGTTTCTCAAAGATCCTGGACAGCTTTCACGTTACTTTTATGGTCTTATCAGGGCACCTAAGAAGAAGGCCGCTGGAGACAAGGCTTTCTCTCCTCCCTCTGGCTTGCCATACTTGGAACAGATTCAATCCTGCAAGTACAGGGTCATGTGGCTTACAAGACACCCTTGCTTTGCTGTTCCCAGTTTCCACACATTATAGGCAGGAGTCCAGATTCTTTTGGATGCAAGTAGCAAAACTCAAACTAGACTTTGCAAAACGATTTGTTGGAAGGAAGCCTGGTAGCCTTCAACCTTGAAGCTTGGGAAGGCAGGGACAGAAGCATCTCTGGAGGCCTGGAAGCCTCAACTAGTCAGGCCTTCCTTCACCTCATCTTGCTGCTCCTCTCTGCTGTTGGCTTTGGTTTCTTCAATCTGCTTTGTCAAGGGGTAGGAATCATGTCCACCGGAAGCACCTGCTCACATCTGCCTCCTCTGTAATAAGAGAGAAAGGGGCCTATTGTCTTCATTTCAAGCTGCAAAATTCCAGAGAAGGACTCTGGTTGGACTTGGATCACATATCTACCCCCTGGACCAATCCTTATGGCCAGAAGTAGGGCTGAAATACTGTGGTTGACCCAACTTTCTTCCCTAGAGCAGTTTTTATGGCCAGGTACCTGAACATGGTAGCTGCCTTCACATTCGGACAACCTGTTGCGATTGGAGATGGTAGAAGTTGTTCCCCAATACAACAATGTGTTGTTCCCTTAAGGACAGAGCGGTGCCAAGAGGACAAACCCATGACCATCTTTGACATTATAGAATGACATTGTGGAAATAGTATTTTTATAGATAAGATTTGGCAGAACTGGATAAAGTAGTTGTTACCTCTTTCAAAGATTCCTCATGTCCTTGCTGCACAACAAATCAATTATTTCCTTTTATTTCAGAAAAACAAATTGTTTCTGTGTGGTGATACATCACACAGTTCCAAAGGCCTTCACTTCCTTCGTTCTGTGGAAGTTAGAATATAAAGTCAGTGGTATTCCTGGATATCTATTTTGTGCCTTGTCCATGGTAGCCATTCAATAAATGCTTGCTGTTTGAATGTAGGAATAAGTGACCATAATGTAATTTTCTTTCTCAAATACAACAGTGAAATTGCAGATAGATCAATCATATGCCTATGTTAAAATATAAGCTCTTGGCCTGGTGCAGTGGCTCACACCTGTAATCCCAGCACTTTGGGAGACCGAGGCGGGTGGATCACCTGAGGTCAGGAGCTTGAGACCAGCCTGGCCAACATGGCGAAACCCCGTCTCTATTAAAAATACAAAAATTAACCAGGTGTGGTGGCATGTGCCCGCAGTCCCAGCTACTCAGGAGGTTGAAGCAGAAGAATCACTTGAACCCAGGAAGCAGAGGTTGCAGTAAGCCAAGATTATGCCACTGCACTCCAGCCTGGGTGACAGAGTGAGATTCCATCTCAAAAAAAGAAAAAGCTCTTTTGCCCTAGCCTAAAGCAAGTCATTTAATTAATGTAAACCTCAGTGTCCCCATTTTTAAGACACAAAGATGTCCAGGCGCACTGGCTCACGCCTGTAATTCCAGCACTTTGGGAGGCCGAGGCGGGCAGATCACAAGGTCAGGAGATCGAGACCATCCTGGCTAACACAGTGAAACCCCTCTCTACTAAAAATACAAAAATTAGCCAGGTGTGGTGGCAGGCACCTGTAGTCCCAGCTACTCAGGAGGCTGAGGCAGGAGAATGGTGTGAACCTGGGAGGTGGAGCTTGCAGTGAGCCGAGATCATGCCACTGCACTCCAGCCTGGGCAACAGAGCGAGACTCTGTTTCTAAAAAAAAAAAAAAAAAAAAAAAAAAGACACAAAGATAATTATTCCTTCCCCTGAGAATTTTCTCGGGATCTAAACAAGGTAACAAATATTGCAGTGAACACATATTGCTTGTATAGCTCTTTTCCTATTTTTTTTTTTTGTTGTTGTTGTTTTTTCCTTCACCACCACCTATCCCCCTTGAGGAAAAACAAGGTAGCATCGTGGTATTGAAAGAGGAATTTTAAATAACTTGGTTCAATATTTTCATGTACAAATCACTGACTACTTGTTGGCTATAGAATGTATTTTCAGGAGCCTTTGAAAACTAATAAGAACTTATAGAAGACACTGTAGTGATTCCTTAAGGATCTAAAACCAGAAATACCATTTGACCCAGCAATCCCATTACTGGGTATATACCCAAAGGATTATAAATCATTCCACTATAAAGACACATGCACATGTATGTTTACCACAGCACTATTTACAATAACAAAAATTTGGAACCAATCCAAATGCCCATCAATGATAGACTGGATTTTTAAAAATGTGGCACATATATACCATGGAATACTATGCAGCCATAAAAAAGAACGAGTTCATGTCCTTTTCAGGGACATGGATGAAGCTGAAAGCCGTCATCCTTAGCAAACTAACACAGGAACAGAAAACGAAACACCACATATTCTCACTCATACGTGGGAGTTGAACAATGAAAACACATGGACACAGAGAGGGGAACATCACACAACATGGTCTCTTGAGGGGGTGGGGAGCAAAGGAAGGGAGAGCATTAGGACAAATACCTAAGGCATGCGGGGGTTAAAACCTAGATGATGGGTTGATGGGTGCAGCAAACCACCATGGCACATGTATACCTATGTAACAAACCTGCACGTTCTGTACATGTATCCCATAGCTTAAAGTAAAATAAATAATAATAATAAAATCATTAATTAGAAAAAAAACTGAGACCTTTTAAATTTTGTCTGCCTTCCTTTCAAGAATAATGTTAAAATTAACAGAAGCATATTCTAGATAAATTGGATGACCATCTTAAAAGCAAACATTACCCCCAAACTCATGTTGGTACTTAGGACATTTTGGTGATAAATAATTGTCTGAAGAGACTAAACTTAAAGATTTTCTTTGACTCTCTTAGCAATAGATAGATGGGTGGATAGATAGATACAGAAGATACATGGGCATAGACAGAGAAGTAGACATACACGCATACCATTTGTTAAGTGTCTTCTTTGTGTCAAACTCTCTCCTGTAGACTCCACCTACATGTTAGCTCAGTTAATCCTCTCTACTACACTACAAAAATAGATTTATTACTCAGATTCAGATTTATGGAGAGATAGAGGCTCAGAGAGTTTAAGTGACGCCCAGGGTTTCAAAGGCAGAAGTGGGAAGCCAGGACAACCCTCGTCACGAGTACTATCAAAAAAATTTCTGGGACTGTAGAGAATCAGCTCTGTGTTGCTACCAAAGCTCTCCAGCTTCCTCTTTTCAAAAAGTCTCCTTTTTCTCAGTCTTTCAAAATCTCATCTAACACAAGGAAGAAACTACCACTGAAGAAAGATAAGAAGAAAAGTTGTGTGAGGGGCCTGTAGTGCAATGAATAATGTGCCTTTTACAGATCAGAAAAAAAGTTCTGTGCATGTGCAGGTGTGCTGGCTGACTGGCTGGATGAGAAAGTCAATGGAGTTTTCTCTATACTCTACCTCTTATCATTTGCCTCATTTTCTACTTTTCTCTCTATGGCACTTGTTCCAGAAACAAAAGCCTAGAATTGCCTATTTAACTTTAAATCGCTTACAAAAATTGAGAGGCTTATTAGACCTGGTATTATACCTGTTAAGCGCTTCTTAGCAGCCAAGTACTTTTAAAAAATGATTCAGAAGGTTGGCAATTACTACTCCCCTCAGAATGGAACAAAGCATTTTCAAAGGGAACTAACATTTTCTAACATATCTTATAATTTAGCACCACAGAGCCAAATGTGCTAATAAGTGTTTTCCTGTTTAATCCTTGCATCAAGGCTGCAAAACTGATACTGTTATCCCCAGATATTATTATCTCCATATTTTGCAAACAAGGAAACAGAAATCCAGAATAAATAACCTGCCATAAGTTGGATATCTAATATTTGACAGAGGATTTAAACAGACTCTGCCTGGCTGTAGAGCCTACATTCTTTCTATTTACCATTGAATCGGCCTTTGTCACAATTGCCATCTTTCTCCATGAAATTTACAGAAAGTTCAGTCCTCTCACAAAGAAGAAAGTGGAAAATTATTCTGCATCCACAAGATCACTAAATAGGATCATCATTCACGTAACAGCATGTGTTACAGGAGAAATTCCTACTCTCAGGAAACGTTTATCTTAAAAAAAGATGAACAAACAGATTTTTAAATAATTTCTCATAGCATTATATGTGAAGAATGCAGTGGATTGCATCAGCAGATAGAAATTAAACCCCTATTTTAGATCTTCCATTTGATTGCTGGATCCAGCAATCAAATGGTAGATCTAAAATAGGGGTTTAACTTCTATCTACTACTGGGTATCTACCCAGAGGAAAAGAAGTCATTATGTGAAAAAGATACTGGCACATGCATGTTTATAGAAGAAACCTGGATGGAATTGGAGACTACTATTCTCAGTGAAGTAACTTGGAAATGGAAAACCCAACACTGTATGTTCTTACTCATAAGTGAGAGCTAAGCTGTGAGGACACAAAGGCATACGAATGATACAATGAATTTTGGAGACTCAAGGGAAAGGGTGGGAGGGGGGTGAGGGATAAAAGACTACACATTGGGTACAGTGTACACTGCTTGGGTGACAGGTGTACCAAAATCTCAGAAATCATCACTAAAGAACTTATTCATGTAACCAAACACCACCTGCTCCCTAAAAACCTTTTGAAATAAAAAAATAAATTTAAAAAAAAAGTTAAATTTCTACTTTAGAGAAAGCACAGTGTGAAAACTACCAGTCAAACCTCCTCATGACGCCAACGCAAGGGCTTTTGTCTTTTGGCCTCTCCTTTTCTCTCCAGCTTCATCTTTGGATATGCTTCTGCTTGTACTCTATGTTTTAACATTGATTTTCACATCTCCAAACATTCCATGCTGTTCTATGATTCTGTGCCTTCCTTTACTCTGCTAGCTCTTCCTGGAACAACTTATACACTTAACCACATAACCTACATTCCCTTGTCCATCTGGAATACTCTCAGAAAACCCAAAGGGATAAGTCTGTGGAACTTTCTAGACCCTCCCCTTTCCCTACCCAAGTCATGCCTTCCTACACTACCTCTAAGCTTCCAGCATCTTCTGTAGAGTTTATTATGATGTCCTGTAATTATCTTTCTCACAATTGTGCACTGTGCTAGACTGTGGGTTCTTTTAGGGCAGATAATAGTGTTTTATTTACCTTGATATCTCTCACACAGTGCTAGATCGCTAGGGATGCTTAATACATGACATTGGATTGAATCAAACTGAATTGATTAAAAAACAACTAAAATTTTGTAAAGTGTAAATTTGAGATTTTCAAAACTTAAACTCCCTATAGAGCCATCTTTTCATTTCATGTGTCCCCTCTGCACACTGGCTGCCCCCTGGGTAAGTTGTCTTTGCAAGTGCTCTTCCCTCATCAGTTTTATTCCTTCATTCAACAAGCATTGATTGAGTGCCTGTGGTGTTTCAGGTGCTGCATCAGGAGCTTGGGATAGAAAGAAGGATGAGCCAAGACTCCTGTCTCAAAGAACCAACAATATAGCAAGGTTTTCTAAAAGTTCAGGGAAAAAAAAAACATAAAACAAAGTAAAGAGGGATTATTACCATGTAAGAAATGCAACAACATGCCTTTGGGGTGGGAGGCAGAGAAGAGCAAAAGCATTCAGAGAAGGGCCAGGGGACACCACCCAAACAAAAAGATGTTTGCATGAGGCCTTGAGTAGAAAGAAGGGTTTTGAAAGAACATAGGCATTCTCTAAGTTCCCCTAAAAAAAAATTCCCAGCCATTTTTTATAAGTAAAATTGCCCTTACCTGAAAAAATTTTAAGCCACATTATTGCCAAGTTTCTTTTCTATGTCTTCTAAATCTATCCTGAAATCCCAGAAGACATTTCCCGCCAACTTTGACAGTTCTTTGGCAGAAATGATCTCCATGTTAATAAGCTAAAAGGATATGACAGCACTGAAATAGCCATTATGGTGTTGCTGTCTTGCTGGGATTGGTTATATTGTGTTAACACTGCCAGAGGACATAGCCAGAGTGAACTAAACTTAGAAACAAATGTTCAGGAAAACAAAACAAAACAAAAAAAGGCTTTAAAAAAATTACATTCAAGGAAAAAAGAGAACTGATGAAGACACCAGCCTATGAATGGGAGAAACAGTGTCAACAGGTGACAGAAAACATGAAACTCTGGGTTTTGTAATTAACCCAGAGTTAAGAGCTTTGCTTATATCTTCTCTTAAAAAAAATGCATTATAAATAGCAGAACAAAAATGGGGAGACAAATCACAAACCTGGTGGCTGTTCTAGGTAATTCAGGTCTCCATGAACAATGAATTTTATAAGGAAACTAAAAAAATCCCCTAGGTGAATGCCATTGGGGATTTCTGGGGAAAATAGAAGTGGGATCAAAACCCTGTGAATTTAGTGAATGTGTTTTTCAAAAAGTGTGCATCCGAGGGCTTAGTTTGAGCCTAAGGCATGTCCATGGGCCACAATTTGGATCTACTTTGGTGGGTCTAGAGGGGTGGATCCATCAGGAAAATATATTGAATTAGAATCTTCTAAAAAATAATTTATTGTGGCCAGGTGCAGTGGCTCACGCCTGGAATCACACCACTTTGGGAGGCTAAGTCAGGAGGATCACTAGAGACCAGGAGCTTGACTAGCCTGGGCAACATGGCGAAGTCCCATCTCTACTTAAAAAAAAAAAAAAAATAGCCAGGTCTGGTGACATACGCCTGTAGTCTCAGCTACTTGGGAGGCTGAGGTGGGAGGATCATTTGCACCCAGGAGGTGGAGGCTGTAGTGAGCAGACATCACCATTCACCATTGCCCCCCAGCCTGGGCAAGAGAGTGAGACCCTGTCACACACACAAAAAAAAAAAGAAAAGAGAAAATAAAAGAAAAAGAGAGAGGAGAGGAGAGGAGAGGAGAGAAGGGGAGGGGAGAGGAGGGGAGGGGTAGGGAGGGGAGGGAGAATTTATTGTAAGAAAGAAGGAGTCATCAGACAAAACCTGGTCCAATAAAAAAGCTTTGGTTATTGAAAGAAATGAGCAATTGCTAAGTGTTAGCCTATCACCTGCATTTGGTCAGGAAATTGGCAATCTCATATTTTGATGGGAGTGTGCACAGGCACAACCACCAGTTTGGAATCTATCTTCCCTTTCAAAGGAGTAGGGTCCAGGAAAAAGTAAGCCTGAAGGATAGTTATATGCTTGTTTGTTGGTATGTGTTTAATGAATCCTCTTTCTGAACTTGGACTTAATGCTAACCAAAAGACAAGGATTAGAACCCTGAGCACTGAGGGGAATGAAAAAGTACTAGTTGTGTTAGATTCTAAAATTTGTAAAGAATGGCAGCAAAATGATGATGCAATTAATTTATTTATGCTTGTTCCAGATGTTTTAAATTTAGCTTTCACAATTTTTCCTTCTCATAGGAAAATGCTCTAGTCCACATTGGTAGTTTCTCTCGAAACCCCAGCACTGAGCAGAGTTTTTGTTGATGGTTTTAGCATGCAGTGTTGAGAGACACGAGCAACTGAGCTGCAGGAGGAGTCATTTTGCTCCTTTTTGGAAACAAGGGCCATTTGGAAATCCGCTCTCCCTCCTTCCCTTCTCCTAGAAAGGGCAGAAACTCAATCATGCTCAACAGCTTTAAGTGGGGCTGATATTTGTCAGATACACCTGAATGCTAGGTCTGTTGTGTTTCTTTAAACTCAATACTTCTAAGGGAATGCAGTGAGAAGGTGCTAGCATTTGAGCTTTGCCTATGGGGTTAGACTTAATGACCTTCGAGATTCTTTCCAGATCTGCAATGTGTTTATTTTGAAAGCTTTATAACCCCTGATGAGATATATAGTCATCATAGGGGGATTCAGAACCATTTATAAATTTGCGTTGAACATGGTAGACCAAAGAATGTGGGCATTCTTATCAATAAGTAATGTGCGAGCAAATGGTGGAACTTCTCTTGGGATTTGTTAGAATGAATCAAAAGTCTTTAAAATATGCCTAAGCTTTGACATAGCAGCACTTCTTCTAGAAATATAACCTAAGGAAATATTTAAGAGTGTTTTCAAAGAACTTAGTTCTAAAATGTTCTGTTTTTTGAAATAATTTTTAGAAACCAGAAAGTATTTAAATGTCCAACAATAGCAGATGACTGCAGTAAATTGTGGCTTGTGCGCACTAGTATACTGTGCAGTCATCAAAAATGAGACAGTACATGTGTATTTATTCTAGTGACAGAACAGATTATAAAAGTAGCATTACATTATGATTTCGTATTTGTAGCAGACACACATATAGACATTCAAAAAATTCTTGATAGAACTACATCAAAATATTAACAGTTATATGTTACTACCTATGGTAAAAGCCGATTTCTATTTTCACCTCTTTATATGTATTTTTTTTCTAAATCTTTACCGTGATTAAAAATTTGTATTGCCAAAAAAGTTTCAAAGACCTACGTATGTATCAATATATGTATCCATTTTTGCATTCAATAATTATTTATCAAATGCCTCTTATTCAGCATGCTTTGTGCGTATGTTAACCTTTCTATCAAATTCGTTGTTAACTATTTGATCATTTTCTTAGTAACGGATGAGCAGAAGAAGCCTAGTAAAGTAGGGGAAAATCAACAAAAAGGTTGAAAAGCTTATTTAAAGCCACATAATGAATTCAAAACAGCAGCCAGGACTTGTAACCTCAGATCCTCAACATTGAACCCCTTAAGCAGAGGCTGTTCCCCCATTCATCCTCATTTGTGTTCACTGTCTGTTGGGACTGAAAGGTACCTTGAAGAGGTCATTTGAAGAAAGCATGATGGTTTTAGCGTGCAGCATTGAGAGACATGAGCAACCTAGCTGCAGGAGGAGTCGTTTTGCTGCTTTTGGAAACGAGGGCCATTTGGAAATCTGCTCTCCCACCTTCCCTTCTCCTAGAAAGAGCAGAAACTCTGCACAGTACTCTGCAGCTGCCCCCATGAAGAAAAGTAGTACATTTTCCACCCCACCTCCAATCTGGGCTGGTCCATGACTCGATGGACTAGTTCTTAGCCTAGGCCACCAGAGACTTTGCGTCTTTCACTTTTTTAGAACCTTTGACCAGCACATGAATCACCCTGGGTTACCCTACTGGAGAATGAGCAAACTAGTGAAGAAAAGTTCCAGTCATCCCATCACCCAGACACGGCCATCATAAACCAGCTGACCAGAGACACATGAGTGAGCCCCTCTGAGGTCAGCAAAACCACCCAGAGGTATCTAGTCCTAAATGCCAAGCCACAGAACAGTGAGCTAAATAAATGTTGGCTGTTTTGAACCGCAAAGTTTTTGGGGTGGTTTGTCATGCAGCAAAAGCTGACACATACATCCAAGCTCATCTCATCCTCCTCATTTTTCAACTGAAGAAACCAATGACATAAAGGAGGTGTCCCACTTAGAGTCACACTGTAAATCAATCAAACTGAGAGAAGAGCCAGATTCTCCTGACTGCCATGCACTGAATGCTTCAGGAAGGAAAAGGTTAACACAGTTCACACACTGTTCACAAACACAGACAGAATTAAAACCTTGGCAAAACAATATGGCAAATAGGCTCAGGTCACCATGTGCTCCATGTCTTCCTGCCAGTTCAATCATTTGGCTGCAGGAGAAAGGAAAAAATACCACATTCTGTTCTCCTCCTGTCCCACCCCAGTCAATTCCGGTATTTCCCCGACGCACAGACCACCTGGGAGTTAGGCCCCTGGAGCCTCTGAAGTGTCCACTCTCCTGCTGTCTCTTCTCTTTTCTTCCTTTTCCTCCTCTCCTCCCTCCCTCTTCTTCTTTTCATCAATCTTTCTTCTCCTTCAATCTCTCTCTCTCTGTTTCTTTCAAAAACCAGAGACCCCCCCAACCCATTCCTACATCTTTTTCTGACCTCACTGACCTCCTACCTACACAGAAAAATCAAACTGACAGAAAAACGAATCAAAATTCACAACCTCAACTGCACCTCAGGATTGCCCTAACAACTACTCATAATATGTGCCAATTCAAAGTGCTTGGCCCCAAACGTTAGCCAATTAATCCTCACAGCCACCCTGTGTGTTAATTAGGCCTCATTATTCATGAGTTACAGACCACAGAAACAAAGCCAGAAGAAATAACTGCCATACCCAAGGCTCAGAAGCAGGAGAAGAGCCCTGGCCCTCCTGGCACCGGGGCGGAGGCCGGACACAGCCCATGAAGCCACAGCAGTCCGCCTGGTGCAGACCCAGAGGCCGGTGCCAAGAGGCGGCTCAAGCCTTTCCTTTTCTATTAGCCACAGGTGTGTTTTACCACAGCCTAACTAGCAACTACTATTTATTCTCTGGGATTTTCTAAAAACGTGCTTTTGCAGATTTTCAAGCCAAAGGCATTCCCAGCATCACTCTTTATTAAATCAACCCACAGAAATGTATTGAAAATCACGAGCATTTTGAAACATACTGAGTCCTTTATGGCTGGAATAATCTAATAGACAAGCTGTTGTTAATTTACAACCTTAATTTTCAGACACACTTCTTGAGTCAAAAGTACTTCCTGCTCCATAATTCCTGTAGGGATACAGGTGGCCTAGGACTAAGTACACATCTACTGTACATTAAAATGTATTTCTTACTTAACTTAAACATTTCTGAAATCTCAAGTTTATGTCTAGACTATTTTAATCAGCTAAATGTCATAATAAGCCATATGTTGGTCTTGATCGGTTACATACACCAGCCCTACTCATAAAGTATCAAAAGGTGTTTTTAAAAAGAAGTCTGTGTTTGTTTTACCAAGAAAATGGTACTTTCAGTCTATCATATCAGACATGCTGGCAAGCAGAAAAGGACCTTACGTAACTGGTGGAAAAAATGGGGTTTTTTTCCCTCTTTCCTCTCATTTACCACGCCATCAATACCACTTTTAAACTTCAGAGTTTGAGAGCAATAAGCTTCTATTGGTTGAAAATGGCACTTGACCACTATCCACAAAACATCAACACCAAGAGAAAGCAGAATGGTGTTGAGCAAGTATTTTTGTTGCTGCTGTTCTCATTTTTACAACGGCTCTCTGCTTTCAGTTTCTTCCCACCTGAGTTGGCCTACAACTCTCAACCCCCAAAACAGCTACCAAGTCACCCAAACATAGGATGGGAAAAAGTAAAAGCATTGCTGACTAAATCAATATCCAAGTCTTTAATGAGCAGCTTTCAAGCCTAACATGTTGTGTTAGAACCTGAAGCCACAGCCATGACCAAGGGGGTCCTGGCACCTGCTTCCACAGAGCCTGCAGTTTCACTGGAGGAAAAGATATTAAACAGATAATTCCACAAATACTCATAGACATGCATTTTCACTAGAGTTCTGAAGAGAAAGTGCTAAATACCATAAGAGTTCACACCAGAGACACAGACAAGTACAAAGGAACGGAAAAGGGTTCCTCAAGGAAATAGTAGGCTTTGACCTTAGGAATAAGTAGGAGTTGGTCAGGTAGAGAATTCAAATCTGTGGCTGGGTGTGGTGGCTCACACCTGTAATCCCAGAACTTTGGGAGGTCAAGGCAGATGGATCATTTGAGGTCAGGAGTTTGAGACCAGCATGGCCAACATGGGGAAACCCTGGCTCTACTAAAAACACAAAAATTAGGAGGGCGCACCTGTAGTCCCATCTACTCGGGAGGCTGAAGCAGGAGAATCACTTAAACCTGGGAGGCGGTGGTTCAAGTGAGCCGAGATCACACCACTGCAATTCCACCTGGGCGACAGAGTGTGTGAGACTCCGTTTCAAAAAAAAAAAAAAAGATTCAAATCTGTCAGCTTCTTACTTTTATGACAAGCTAGAAAGCATCAGAAACTGCCTAAAGTAACTTGTTTCCGGTTCTAAAGAAGCATAATTGAAAGAGCACTTATTAATCAAATTAGAAAACACAGGCTTTCTTATCAATCTAAAGAGGGTTCTTAACCCAAATTACGAAGACACACACACACACACACACACACACACACAATGATACTTCAGGGAAAATAAGTAAATTGGGTTTTAATGTTGACACTTGATAAAACTTTATGAACTGTGGATTAAGAATAAGAATTCTTGCATGTAGACTTTTTTTCTGGAGATGAAAATGGTCCTAAAGTTTGGTTATGTTAAGCCTGGACAGAAACACAGGGAGCGTTTGTTTCCACCATACCACGCAATCACATAATTGCTCTTGGTTCATATAATCTGAAGAGTAGGAAATACTTTGTAATGACAATTTTTGTAAATGATGATGTTTCTCTGGGCATCTTCTCAGTGCATGCTCTTCCTCAACTGGAACGAGTTGAGTCACGGTGGGGAAAGCATGTGATAGTTCTGTTTGTGTCTCTCAGCTGTGTCTGCAAACTGCATTTTGAGTTCATGGTCATCCCCCCAACTGAATCAGGATCTACACTCTGCTTTAGCCTGCTCAGGCATTGGAGGAGTTTCGGTGCCGTTCATCAACTCTTTCTCATTCCTCTCCTTCCAGACAGATGACTGTACTTCTCCGCCCTCTGGAAATGAGGCTTGCCCATCTGACTCACTTTGTCCAATGAATTATCAACAGAAATGATGTGAATCACTTCCCAGTGGAAGCTTCAAGTGCTGGTACAAGATTTACCTCTCTGTATTTCCCTGTTGCTGTGATCTTCTAAGTACAGTTGGCCCACCGTCCATGTCTGCAGATTCTGCATCCACAGATTCAGCCAGCATTGGATTGAAAATATGAAAAATAAAAAATAGATGGTTCTGTCTGTATTGAACACGTACAGACATTTTTTTTTCTTGTCTTTACTCCCTAAACAATCAGGAATGACAACTATTTACATAGCAGTTACATTCTATTAGGTATTATAAGTAATCTAGAGATTATTTAAAGTATATGGGAGGATGCATGTAAGTTATATGCAAATACCACGCCATTTCATATAAGGGACTTGAGCATCTACAGATTTTGGTGTCTGTGGGCATCCTGGAACCAATCTCTGGAGGATACTGAGGGACGACTATACTTATCAACATAGAGCTGTGTCATTCTGAAACCTGAGTGATTGTAGAGTGCCATTCTGGCCTACACTGCACATGTAGCATAAGAAATAGAGTGTATCCTGTTATGCTATAGAGATTGGGGGGTTATTTGTAATTATACTATAACCCAGTCCATCCTGGCTCCATAAGAATTAATGTTTGGATTTTTCTTTTCTTTTTTATTTTTTGTCACCTAGGCTGGAGTGCAGTCGTGCGATCATGGCTCACTACATCCTCGACTTCCCAGGCTCAAGTGATTCTCCCACCACAGCCTCCCAAGTAGCTAGGCCTACAGGCACATGACACCATACCCAGCTAATTTTATTTTTTATTTTTTGGTAGAGACAAAGTCTCACACTTGCTATGCTGCCCAGGCTGGTCTCAAACTCCTGGGCTCAAGTGGTCCTCCTGTCTCGACCTCCAAAAATGCTGAGATTACAGGCATGAGGCACCATCCCCAGATTTTTTTCACTTTTGCCATACTACCTTCTCTTATGTCACCCTTGCACTCAAAATTATATTTACCCCTTATATAAATGCACCTGGAAATTCAGTGCCAAATGGATATTTTTTGAGACTCAAAAATTACTGCTTCCAAAATAGCTATCCCTAGAAAATAGTGAATCACCAGTAATTGGTAACTCTTCCACTTTGGACCCTGCTCAGGGTGGAATGGGGAGCAGTTCCAGGAGATACAGATCACATCACCTCCAACCTAAAGCTATAGAGAGGACTGGCTAAAAGCGCACATACACCCAATATGTGTGGACTCAATTCCTGGTTCTGTCATTTATTGTCTATAACCTTGGGCACATTGTTTATGCTCTCCCTGCCTCAATTTTCTTATCTGTAAAATGGGAGATCTTCAGAGTGCTTTATACATAAGTTTCATGAAGGAATCAAATAAGGTGGTGCAGGTAAACCAGGAACAGTGCCTACCAAAGGCTTAATCATTTGATCCATCATTATCACAATGTTAAGTCTTGCAACACTCTCTTCTCACTTCTCATCCTTGCCACTACAGAGTACCACATAGATCATTACGTGGCTCATATATCATTTTTCACAGTCGGTATAGAAGACTCATACAATCTTCAACTCATTAGAGTGCCTGAAAACTATATTACCTCCCCAATCTTCCTCAACTGCTTTCCCTACAATTTCCAGAGTAATTTCTCTCTGCTACAGTGATGACTTCCCACCTTCTAAGGAAGACAAGATGTTGTGTTCACACACTAGGCTAGCAGTCCTCAAATGTCCAGCTGAAGATGGACTGCACTGAGACAACGAGGCCAGGGGCACAAGAAGAACCAGCAGAGGCAAGCGTGAGCTTGTGGGCAGGAAGTTTTGAGAGGCTGCCCTGCTCTGATCAATAGGACTTTGAAAGAACTACATGGGTAAGAAGAATGCACTGTGATTCCCTTTTCTGATTATTTGAAACTGAAGTAAAGACTTTAATTGCTTGTCAGTGTTAGATATCAAATTTATTTTTTCTGGCAGCCACACTCAGACTGCTCACAATGCAAACCCACTGTGTAGGGGCTGTGCCCACAATGAGGGCTTCCACAGTCGTCCTCTCCCTAGGTACCCCTTTGATGTTTTCCTTTCATCCTCATACTCCATGAATTTTCTAAGGGCCTGTCATGTTTAATGTACTTCTTATCTTACTCTGCTCCGGCTGTTATCATAAAATACCATAGACTGGGTGGTTTTAACAACAAACACTTATTTTCCCACCTATATACACCCAGTCTGGGTGGACTCAATTCTTGGTCATGCCGTTTATTGTCTATAACCTTGGGCACATAATTTATGCTCTCTCTGCCTCAGTTTTCTTATCTGTAAAATGGGAGTTCTTCAACATGCTTTTTTTTGTTTGTTTGTTTTGTTTTGTTTTTTATTTTACTTTAAGTTCTGGGATACATGTGCCAAGCATGCAGGTTTGTTACACAGGTATACATGTGACATGGTGGTTTGCTGCACTCATCAACCCATCATGTAGGTTTTAAGCCTCACATGCATTAGGTAGTTGTCCTAATGCTTTCCCTCCCCTTTGCCCCTGACACCCTGACAGGCCCTGGTGTGTGATGTTCCTTCAGACGTGCTTCTTTCATAAGTTTCAGAAAGTCATCAAATAAGATGATGCAGGTAAACCAGGAACAGTGCCTAGCAAGTGCTCAATTGTTTTACTCATTATTATAATAACATTAAGTCTTAAGTTGCACCTTGCCTCAGTGCAGCCCATCCTCAGGTGAACATCTGAGTGCTACCATCCTACCATAGTATTCCAGTTCTGGAGGCTAAGAAGTCCAACATCAGGGTACTGCTTAATATGGATCCTGGTAAGGAACTCTTCCTTGTTTGCAGATGGCCTCCTTCTCACCGTGTCCTCACACAGCAGAGAGAAATGTCTCTCTCTCTTCCTTTTCATATAAATCCCACGATCGCAACATGGGAACCCTGCCCTCATGACCTCATCTAACGCTAATTACCTCCTGAAGCCCCATCTCCAAATACCATCACATCAGGTAATAGGGCTTCAACATATGAATTTGTGGAGGGACATAAACATTCAGTACATGATCTCTCTGAGGACAGAAATCCAAATTGTGGGCTAAGTCTGACCTTCAAGATTCAGGAAATTCAGCCGGGTGTGGTGGTTCATGCCTGTAATCCCAACACTTTGGGAGGTCGAGACAGGCAGATCGCTAGAGCCCAGGAGTTTGAGACCAGTCTAGCCAACATCGCGAAACCCCGTCTATACGAAAAATACAAAACTTAGCCAGCCATGGTGTGCACACCTGTAGTCCCAGCTACTCAAGTGGCTGAGGCAGGAGAATTGCTTGAACGCAGGAGGCAGAGGTTGCAGTGAGCCAAGATTGTGCCACTGCACTCCAGCCTGGGCAACAGAGAAACACTCTGTCTCAAAAAAAAAAAAAAAAAAGATTTGGCAAATCCATCTGATTCTAAGCATTTACAAAGCATCAACTACACAAAAGACACTGCTAGAAACCAGTAAGAAATACTAAGGAGATGTGATCTTTACCCTCAAAGGGCTTCACGGTCCAACTGAAAATCAGAGAAAAGTACAGAAGAAAAACTAAAAATACTACAAATTTCTTTAATTAAAAAGAAGTCTATTTAAGTAACAAAGGAGTGAAATAAAAGAGTACTACGAGGGGTTCAGAAAAAGCAGCAACATATGAGAGGTGAGAACACAGGTTTTGGAATCAGGTGGAGATAGATTAGCATCCTGGCTCTGCATTTTCTTGCTTCTTGAGAACATTAGCTATTCAAAACCTGTTTTTCTACCTGGAAAGTGGGTCTAATGGCATTACCTACCTTATAGGGTTGTGATGATAATGCCTGTTAAGCGTTTAGCACAGTGACTCACATGGGGTAATCACTTATAACCATTCATTTAAAAAGAAATGTGAGGGCCGGGAGCGGTGGCTCATGCCTGTAATCCCAGCACTTTGGGAGGCCAAGGTGGGCAGATCACCTGAAGTCGGGAGTTCGAGACCAGCCTGGCCAACATGGAGAAACTCTGTCTCTACTAAAAATACAAAATTAGTCGGGCATGGTGGCACATGCCTGTAACCCCAGCTACTTAAGAGGCTGAGGCAGGAGAATTGCTTGAACCCGGGAGGCAGAGATTGCAGTGAGCCAAGATCATGCCATTGCACTCCAGCCTGGGCAACAAGAGCGGAACTCCGTCTCAAAAAAAATTAGTTAATTAAAAAAATAAAAAATACATAAAAAGAAATGTGAGGAGGGGAATCATTTCCAAATAAAACCTGGGGAGGGACAGGAATGATTCCCAGAAGGTGGCAAGATCTTATCTGAACATTAAATCCTGGGGTTAGGGGAGAAGTTCGGTGGGCTGTGATGGGTAAGTGTATCAGGCTAAAAAGCACCGAGTTTGGAGAACTGTAAACAGGTGTGTCTGGGTGGAATGTTAGGGAGGCATAGGGGGATGGGCTTGGACCCTGGGTATCCTTAAAATCCAGACCACTTTAGGTTTTGTCCCATGCTCTACCTTATTCAATAGAATGCAGCACCTCGTCTTCAGTGCTCATGAAAAATGTTTTAACTCAAAGTACGTTGTTCCAATAAACCCAGATACAATCATGAAAAAAAAAAAAAAAAAAAGGTCTGCTTTTCCCTTCACAGTGTTCAGGAGCAAATCCCAGTTTGATTTTATACTCAGGAGCTTGTTCTGCCCTAATGTAAAAAATACATAATGGGACTCAAGTGGAACATAAAACTATTTCAAAGGAATTTTTTGATCAAAACAAAGCCCCCTTTAACCCCTGAGACACCGAAAGCTAAGCTAATTATTAGGCTTTTTTCCCCATATTTCTTCTTTTAAGATAAAAGTTTTTCTTAAAAAGTAAATGTTGGCCAGGCGTGGTGGCTCACGCCTGTAATCCCAGCACTTTGGGAGGCCAAGGCAGGTGGATCATTTGAGGTCAGCAGTTTGAGACCAGCCTGGCCAACATGGTGAAACCTGGTCTGTACTAAAAATACAAAAATTAGCCAGGCATGGTGGCAGGCGCCTGTAATTCCAGCTACTCTAGAGGCTGAGGCAGGAGAATCACTTGAGCCTGGGAGGAGGAGGTTGCAGTGAGCCCAGATCGTGTCACTGTACCCCACTCTGGGCAACAGAGTGAGACCCTGTCTCAAAAAAAAAGTAAACATTAACATCACACTAATCTAATCTAATAGGTAAAGTGATTCTGAGTTAGTGAAACTTATGTATTACTCAATATGTTTAAAGCTATCTTAATACTTTCTAGAACAACGAAATCATAGATTAGCAAAGAGTTTGCCAGGTAAGCATTTGTTGTTGTTGTTGTTGTTGTTGCTGTTGTTGTTGTTTGAAACAGGGTCTCATTCTGTCACCCAGGCTGGTGTGCAGTGGTTCACTCATGGATAACTGCAGCTTCAACCTCTCAGGCTCAAGCGATTCTCCCACCTCAGCCTCCCAAGTAGCTGGAACTACAGGCATAAACCACCACACTCAAACTGTCTTATTTTATTTTATTTTATTTTTTGGAGAGATAAGGTCTCACTATATTGCCCAGGCTAGTCTCGAACCTGAGGCTCAAGTGATCCTCCCACCTTGGCCTTCCAAAGTACTGGGATGACATGCATAAGCCTGGCCATTAGGCATCTTAATGAACACATAATCAGTGGTAATTTTGCCTGAATTAGTTCTATGTAAATGCATTCTGCCAAAATGGTTTAAAGAATGAATGAAAAAACTCTTTGTCTCCTTAAATACAATTATACTTCCATTTAATTTGTATTACACACAAAATGAATTAGATGCACTCCCTACCCTCTGGTATCACACAGTCTAATTTAAGCAAATGGCAACAAATAAGCTTCAGAATGTTGCAATAGAAGTAAAATTGAGGTCTTACCAGAGTACTTAACAGAGAGTCCCCTCGGGTCTTTGCATTATTATTTTGTTTAATAAATCCTATTTTTAAGAGTAACTGAAATTGATGCTGCTATTCAATTTAACTAAAATTAAATCCCACTCCCATTAACCCCAAATTAGTGGATTCCAAACACAAGAGATCTCAGTGCATATAATATATGACACACATTTTCTCGTAGACCAACAGAAACAGTCTTCTGTCCCAAATTTCTTTCTTTGCACTTGTCTTACTTGAAGACTCAACTTTGAAAGCTGTGAGGGAAAGTAATCATCTGTTTATGTATCATGAAGATGAGAGTTTCTTGATGATGAGGATTACAGCTTTAGTCGTCTTTGATTCCCTAGATCCTAGAACAAATGAATAGAAGGTGAGGGAGAAAGGAAATGAGTGAGTGAGTGAATAATTCATAAAAAGGTTTTGTTCAGAAAACACCCATTTAGTGGAAGAAATGTCATCTAATAATGCAACAATCATAAGATAATAGGTAATGATTGAGTATCTACCATGTGCCATGTTTTCTTCTAAGCACTTTATTTGTGGTAGTTCATTTAATCTTCCTTGTCCTGGGGGCTGCCTTCATTTTGCAAGTGAGGAAAATGGACACAGAGAGGTTATATATAGTAGGGAGCTGGGACTCTATTTAAGAGCTCTTTACTGAAGTGCACAGAACCATAGGGACTTGTGGAAACCTGTTCCTATATGTGTATGCTATTGTGTGTGTGTGTGTGTGTGTGTGTGTGTGTGTGTATTTTCTGGGGAGAAGGGTCATAGTCTATTCAGATACCCAAAGTGGCCTATGACATCCCCTCTCCCAAAAAGTCAAGACACTGGATGTGTTTCCATTTCAACTTAGATATTAATATTCAGTGAATGAAATAGTCACTACACTAAATTGACTATAAATCTGGCAGTCATGTCGTAAAATAAGGGTTTTCCACACTCCAACTCAATTTCCTCCAGGTTTTCTCTAAAAACAAATGAAAAACAAAAAGACTCTTAGAGAGACGAATTCTACCAAACTTCCCTGAATGCCTGTCAAACTTTTCCACAGGACAGAGGAAAAACCAGTAACAAAATCAGGAAAGTGCAGCGGTGGTCATGTTTGCCAAACCCAGCAGCATTTCCTCAGGTCTCCATTTTTTGGTAGTTCCAGATCCTTCCCCACCTGCCTAGAAATCCTGTTCCCTCCTCATTCTCCTAGCTTTACCCCTGTGCAAGTCTGTGCCTTTAACTTTCTGCTCTTCCTTTTTCTCATAAATATGTCAAAGCTGTCATCCAGTCTCATGACTTCAGTGTGAACTGCTAACCCAGCAAACTCCAATCTTTGCAGGTCATTCATGCCCTTTCTCCTAAAGGTTGACTACACACTTTCAACCACACACTGCACATTTCCAGGGGATGTCCTATTCCCATCTCAAATTCGACACATCTGAAACTTGACAGCATCTGCCCCATCGAACCAACACTTTTACTGGCTTCCAGTTCATCAATGATGTCAACATTATTGAGATAATTTGTGCTCAAAATCAAGAAACCACTTGGTATGACTTTCTCTCACATTTGCCCATATCTAAGACTTATCTTTCACAATATTTGCCTTACCTGCCTCTTCCTTTTAATTCCTCCTGCACTCCTCCTAACCCAGAAATTCCTCATCACTTCCTCCTCCCAATCGTGTCTAGTCTCTTAGATTGGTATGTTGGTTTCTTTATGATATTCCCTATGCATCCTTTAGGATTTAAGTCCCATCTCTTCCACAAAGTCTCCTCTAAGAACACTACAATGGTACCTTTCCTCACCGAGTGAACAAACTACTTAATTGACACTTACCATCAAAATTCAACAAAGGCCAGCCCTGATAGCACGTATAGTTCCAGATCTTTGGGAGACTGAGGTGGGAGAACTGCTTGAAGCCAGGAGTTCAAGACCCACCTGGGCAACACAGTGAGACCCCCAAACCTCTATTAAAAATATTTTTTAAATTAACCAAGCGTGGTGTTGTATGTATATAGTCCCAGCTACTCAGGAAGCTGAGGCAAGAGGATTGCTTGAGTCCAGGAGTTCAAATCCAGCCTGGGCAATATAGCAAGAGCCTAAACACACACACACACACACACACACACAACAAAGTTTAGAAAAGGGTGGAACAACCTTGTATGGCTTCCAATGTTATGGATAAGAAAACTGAACTCAAAAAATATTCAGTGACTTGCCCAAGGTCATACCACTGATCTGTAACAGAAGCTCTGGAACCAATGATTACTCCTAGCCTAAGTGACAGTCTCCAATACCAAGCTCTCAGCTCCTCGGAGGGCAAAAGCAAGCCTTTTACCTCTTTGCGGCCTGCTGTATGGCCAGCACAGCATTGTGTACATAGTAAATGCTCAATAAATAAAAATATCCATCTAAGGGGAGAAAGAGATCAGGAATAGGAAAGAAGGGAGAGTACAAAGAAGGCACAGCTAGCCTGGCAAATCTAAGAAATCCACGGCTGGGTGCGGTGGCTCACGCCTGTAATCCCAGCACATTGGGAGGCCAAGGCAGGAGGATCACGAGGTCAGGAAATTGAGACCAACCTGGCTAACACGATGAAACCCCGTCTCTACTAAAAATACAAAAAATTAGCCAGGTGTGGTGGTGGGTGCCTGTAGTCCCAGCTACTCAGGAGGCTGAGGCAGGAGAATGGTGTGAACCCGTGAGGCGGAGCTTGCAGTGAGCCGAGATCGTGCCACTGCTCTCCAGCCTGGGTGACACAGTGAGACTCTGTCTCAAAAAAAAAAAAAAGAAAGAAAGTAAAGAAATCCACATACACCCCTGGCTGGACGGGCAGCAAGGACCCACCACCCACGCCAGCACTCTCCTGAGAAGAGGAGGAAAAGCGACATCTGGATCACACCTGGAGACCACAGGAACATCATGTTCCAGTCTCCAAATTGCCAGCTGCCTCAACCCAGCACGGAGGGACTTTCGCAAACCTCTGGCCTGCTGTGTGGCTGGTGACTCAAAACTGTGCCTGTTGTCTGAGGTATCATTTGTAAAGTGCTTTCTTGGAAGAGAAAATGTTTGGGACAGCTGGAAGAGGAGCTCCCTGTCCTGGAGCCACAAGTGGCCTTGTTGTGTGCCGTGTGAGAACACAGACTTCTTATTTCTCTGCCTCTTCCCCTAGCCTGTGTTTATTTAAATCTTCCACCACCATGGTTGGGGGGAGGGGGAGGGGTGTACCCAGGACTTCAGGCGAGGTCCTTGGAACCACCAGGGAGCAGGCCCAGCACTTACTGCAGGGACCACAGTAGTCAAGGGCACAGGCCCCGGGCCAGGAATCAGGGAGTCTGGCCAGGACAGTGGGAGGCATTGGGAAAGAGTTGTTATTGTGTCTTTGGCAATCCTGTAATTATTGTGTTTGCTGTTATGATTTCTGTCTCTGGTGCCATTTCTCTTGGTAAATCTGTTCCTACTGAGTCTTCTACAGAGAGTCCTTTTAAATATATAAATATGTGTACATTTGATAGCCAGGCTGCTGTGTTGACTTCTCGAAGAGTCTGTGGTAGCTCAAGAGGAGAGTAACTGAAGGGAGGATCAATTCTTCTCAGGAAGACTTGCATTTATTAGCAAAACAAAGACCTCAGGTGGGCTCTCACCGCCCCCCAAACCTGCCCCTTTTGCTTAAGTAGCGCCACCCAGTGGACCTGCTACTACCAACATCCTGCAACCCTAGAACGTGTCCAAATCACTGGGAATCCTCCTCCAACCCCACCTACTGTACACCAGCTTCTGCTCAATCAAGAAATCAGAAGAAAGACAGAATGGGCTCCAGAGTGCCTTTCCACTCCCAGCCGAGGGGCCCAGGCATTCCCCTGATACATTTTGGAACAAAGGACAGAGCAACAAAGATGTCCCTGACTTACAAGAAGCAGCCAGGCTATTCGTTGCCTGGGAGAGACATATCCACACACACAAATCATGGTGTATATTTATAAAATCATCAAGGTCTCCTTCCTGAGGCACCTCTGTTTGCCAGTGGCAAACATTAGTGATGCTTAATTGTTTTTTAACCTTTTTTTTTTTTTTTTCTGTTGCCCCAAGAGAAGCTCCAAAGGCAAGCAGGATTAAGGTTTTTTAGGGTTAGGAAAATTGTCTTAAGAATCACCATAGTGTACTTTCTACACTAGAGGAATGAAAAAAACTTACATTTGTATCTGCAAAAAGGATATGATTCCACTATGGTGAGAAGATATTTAATTGTAACCATGCTCTGCATCAGCTTTTCCTAGTCAATTTAAAGCAAAATTCTATTTTTCAATTCTTACTCTACCAGTTTCTGGTAAGGCGTTGGGTATTTATGAAAAGAAGGCCCTGGCCAGTGCGGTGTGGTTCATGCCTATAATCCCAACCACTTGGGATTCTGAGTTGGGAGGATCACTTGAGGCCAGGAGTTCAAGACCAACCTAGGCAATATAGCAAGACCCTAGTCTCTATAAAAAATTAAAGTATCAGCCATTGGGGAAGCTGAGGTGGGAAGATCACTTGAGTCTGGGAGGTAGAGGGTGCAGTGAGCTGTGATTGTGTCACTACACTCTAGCCTGGGCAATGGAGGGAGACCTTGTCTCAAAAAAGTAAATAAAAATAAGGCCCTCGTTAAAAATAATGTCCTCATTAAAAATAATGTAGCAGATATTTATAAACTTAGCACTAATTTTTTTTCCTATTAAAATTAATAATGCAATGAACATAGCCTTACAGAATGGCTATTCTTAAAAAGCTGAATTCTGGCCGGGCGCGGTGGCTCAAGCCTGTAATCCCAGCACTTTGGGAGGCCGAGATGGGCGGATCATGAGGTCAGGAGATCGAGACCATCCTGGCTAACCCGGTGAAACCCTGTCTCTACTAAAAAAATACAAAAAAAAACTAGCCGGGCGAGGTGGCGGGCGCCTGCAGTCCCAGGTACTCAGGAGGCTGAGGCAGGAGAATGGCGTGAACCCGGGAGGCGAAGCTTGCAGTGAGCTGAGATCCGGCCACTGCACTCCAGCCTGGGCGACAGAGCGAGACTCCGTCTCAAAAAAAAAAAAAAAAAAAAGCTGAATTCCTTCCGTGAAATAGAGTTCTAGGATCAATATTATTGGGTCAAAGGGTCAGAAAGAATTCCTGCTTGTTATGTGTTTTATATATATATCTCCTCATACAGCTTTCTGAAAGTGTCGTACCAAATGGCAATGCCACTAGAAGCGTATGCACTTATTAATTTGTCCAGGTCAATTTAAAACCTGTTGGTGTTAATAGTATGTCAGGTGCAATGCATTCTTTTATGATCCTGTCTGATATCTGATGGAAACAAGTTTCCCGCCCTAACAACTCTTCCCTTTCAGGGTGGTCTTTGGTCATATGCCCCATTACTTTTCCAAATTAATATCTTAGAAAATTTTGAAGATTTCCAGGGCAATAATCCTATAGTTATTTTGGTTAGAATTGTGCATCTATGAATTATAAATCTATAGATTAAAAATAATAGACATATTGAAAGATTGTATGTTCCCATTCAAAAGCAGCATTCGTGTATTATGTTGATTTTTTTTCCTCCTGCTCTCCTGGTCATGTCTGCAGCCATGTTGACAGCATAAGGGTGTGTCAGAGAAAGCCATTGCTCTCCAGAACATTAGCTTCTCCTCTCCTTCCTGGGCCCTCCCAGGAAGACTCCACGTCCTAGTGCCCTTGCAGCTAGGTGCGCCCATGTGGCTGAGCCCTGGACAGTGGAATATGGAAAAAATTCATGTGCTGCCTGCGGGCCTGACCTCTCATGAGATACCTCTCATGAGAGCCTCTACACTCTCTCACTTTCCTCTTCACTTGCCAGTGAGATGTAAAGGATCCCGGATAGAATCACTGCGTGGAGGCCTAGTTGCCTCGTCACCATGGAGCAGGCCAACCTTCCCATACTTTACTGGACCATCATGTAAGTAGAAAATAAAAATTTTGCTGTGTTAACCCACTGAGATTTGGAGGTTATTTACCTGATTGTTACAGCAGGTAACCTACTTTAATGCAATAGGGAGACTCCCTAAACTTCTAAGCCAAAGACTCATATCTGTTAAGTTTCTCCAGGGAAACAGAATCAATAGGATTTTACAGAGAGAGGGAGAGGGAGAGACAGAGATGGAGACAGAGAGAGAGAGAGAGAGAGGGAAAGAGAGAGAGAGAGAGAGACAGACTTATTTTAACGAACTGGTTCACATGGTTGTGGGAGCTTGCAAGTCTGAAACCTGCAGGGCAGGCCAGTAGGCTGGAATTCAGGTAAAAGTCAATGTTGTATTCTTAAGTCTGAAATCCTCAGAGCAGGCCAGCTGGAAAATTGGGAAGGTTTCTACATTGCAGCCTTGAGACAGAATTCCACCTTAATCTTCAATCTTTGCTCTTGATGCCTTCAACTACTAGATGAGGCCCACCCACATTACAGAGGGTGATTGGCTTAACTCAAAGTCTACTGATAATAAATGTTAATCACATCTAAAAAACACAAAATCCCTGTCACAGCAACATCTAGACTGTTGTTTGACTGAACAGTTTGGCCCAAAAGCCCAGGTAAGTTGACATATAAAAGTAGCCATCATAGAAACCTAAGCAGTAACATTTCTAAAAAAGAAACTAGAGAGATCATAATGTAATAAAAACAATATTGAGCTTAGACATAGGCAGATCTATTTGAGTCACAAGCTCTTATAATTGCTGTGTTCTCTTACAAAATATATATATCATCTGTATAGTTATCTCATCTATAAAATAAGGATAATGTAATACATCATTAAAATTTGTGGTAAAAATTTAAAAAGATGTTTGTGACTGAGCATCTTTGGGAGCAAAGCGGGCAGATCACTTGAGGTCAGGAGTTTGAGACCAGCCTGGCCAACATGGTGAAACCTTGTCTCTATTAAATACAAAACTTAGCCAGGCATGGTGGTGGGCGCCTGTATTCCCAGCTACTCAGGAGCTGAGACAGGAGAATCACTTGAATCCAGGAGGCGGAGGTTGCAGTGAGCAGAGATCACACCATAGCACTCCAGCCCGGGTGACGAGAGTAAAACTCAGTCTCAAAAAAAAAAAAAAAAAAAAAAAAATTAAAGGAGTTTTTTGTAAAGTTCACAGCCCAGTACTCGGCATGTGAGAGCAATGGTCCTCCTCTTCTTCCACGCAGAGGGGAGTGGTGCCCTCTCTTTTAGCAGTGGGCTTAGAATGACAGCTCAGCTCCGAAGTCCTCTCCAGCCCATTCCTCAAAGGTGATTCACTGGATTTTCCAACCACTTAGTATACTTAGTCTATTTAGGCTGCAAGAGCCACTTCATTATTACATGGAAATCACAAGAACTCAAAAACAGAAAATCTATTTACAGATAGGTAAATTACAGGGACAGTAAAACTAGTGAGATCCTCCACTTGACCAGCTTCACAAAAATGTATATCTTCAATCCTGTTGAATCCACTTCTTAGCTATGCAAGTTTGCTGAGGCTGCCATGACAAAGTACCACAGACTGGTGACTTAAGCAACAGATATTTATTTTCTTATAGTTCTAGAGGCTAGGTGTTGGCAGAGTTGGTTTCCTCTGAGGCCTCCCTCCTTGGCTGATAGACGGCTGTCTTCTCCCTCTGTCTTCACATGGGTGTTACCCTGGGTGTCTGTATCCTGATCTCCTCTTTTTATAAGGATGCCAGTCAGATTAGATTGCAGCCTCACCGTGATGATTTTATTTTAACTTAATCACCTCTTCAAAGGCTCTGTCTCCAAATACAGTCACATTCTGAGATATTAGGGGGTTACGATTTGAAAATCTGAACTCGAATTTGGAGAGAAGACACAATTCAGCCCAGGATACCACCTAATTTACCAAACACCTCCACTCCACCCGCCCTCATACAATGACATGCGCACTAACAAGCTAGGCTCTGCTCTCCCTCCGTGGTGCTTAAAGGGACCTCCCGCTGCCTGTTCTGTTATCGACTTATACCACAAAAAATCATGAAAGATTGGAGCTGATACACACATACACACACGCACGCACACACATTCTTTGTGATCAGTCTTCTGCATCCAGTCTCTGACCTGGAACTGAGCCATATAGGAATTGAATTGGTGACCTTGTTACCAAGATTTGCTAACCACTCACAAATGGAAAGGGAGCATATTGCGAAATAGAACAGGTCAGGGAGCTCCTCTTAGCCTACTTATCTAGGGACACCAAGCATATTGCAGTTTAGTAGAAATAACCAATATCTAAATTAAATGGTCCAGAGTGCATGAACTATATCAATAATCAGCCTGCATTTCAGATGAAAGAAACATAAGCATTTAATTATCACAAAAGGCAAAAGAAAAAGCATCCAAAGACTGTTCTAACAAAGAGGTAGACACCCCTCTGAATTTTGAACAGGTTTCTAAATCAAAAAGGGCAGTAAATCGTGTTACTTATCATTTAAAAATAACGAGGATTTAAGAAATGAAATTAGACAAGTGATTAATACATCAGCTTCAACCAGAGTTCCTTTGATAGTTGGAAGAAAATAAAAGCCAGCCAAGAAATAAACATTTCAAATTCAGGTGCTTTGCAATCTGTGCTCCAAATGTTTTCCCTCAGCTTGTGAAGAGGTGGCTTGCTCTGCATACACAGCAGCCAAATTGCTGGCTTGAGTCAATTATCTTCAAAATAAGAGCACTGGCAGAAAAGAGGAGAAGCTACAGTCACAATGGTCAAAAGTCCATTAGAGAGAAATAGTCTTTCTAGGGCAGGGACCAAGAAATACGCTGGCTGAAGAGGAGGGGTCGTCAAAGTGCTGTTGAGAGATGTTTGAGGTTTTACTTTTTTTTTCCCCCTTGCTATTTCCATTTATATTGGGACTCCAAGGATGGGGTAGAGTCTTCCATATTGAAATTGAAATATGTCCATGATAGAGTAAGAAAAAAATATAGATAACGGGACAGTATGTGTAAAGAGAGAAAGAGAGAGAGACAGAGAGAGAGAGAGACAGAAACAGAGAGAGAGAGAGAGAAGTGCTTGGTGGGTTAGAAGGAGCCAAGGCTGCCTGGGTTCAAATTCCAGCTCTGCTCTTTACCTCCCCTGTGGCCTTGGGCACTTGAATTCTATGCCTCAGTTTCTCCATCTACAAAATGGAAACAATATAAACAGTACCAATTTCCTAGAACTGTTACTGTTATGAGAATTGAGTTAACAGAGGTGAAGCAAGAAAAATGGTAATTCTGTAGAATTAAATAGTAAGAGGCCAGATGCAGTGGCTCACGTCTATAATCCCAGCATCTTGGGAGGCCGAGACAGACGCATCACTTCAGGTCAGGAGTTTGAGACCAGCCTGGTCAACATGGTGAAACCCTATCTCTACTGAAAATACAAAAATTAGCCAGGAGTTATGGCACATGCCTGTAGTCCCAGCTAATTTGAAGGTTGAGGCAGGAGAATTACTTGAACCCAGGAGGTGGAGGTTGCAGTGAGCAGAGATCACAACACTGCCCTCTAGCCTGAGCCACAGAACGAGACCCTGTCTCAAAAATAAATAAATAAACAATTAAATAAGTAAATAAATAAATAAATAGTAAGTGCTATCGAAGTGTAAACCGCTCCAATTACAGTATGATTCTTTATTTTGTAAAACAAGCTTCCACCCCATCCCCCACAAAAAAAAAAAAAAAAAAACCCTTTTTAATAACAAGCTGTATTTTCCAGGGCCAAGGTTAGGGTGAGATTAATGAGGGACAATAACAGAATTCACCTCAGGTATAAAATTTAAGAAATGCCAAAAAATTCAGTAATCAAGATAAATAATATTTCAATGAACTGTTTTTAAAAAGTAATGCAAAAAATTGATGATAAACAAAACATTAAAATTGTAAATAAAGGCAAGATCTGTGTTACTGATTTTTTTCTTCTGCCTCAGGCTTCAGTATGGCTTGGCATGGGGTATATTCCTTTATATCACAGGCAAACATTTGGCAGGTTATAGCCCAAACTTTTATTTTTGGAGTGAAACATTACCTAGGTGTGGTGAGCAGCCAAGGTCAGACACAACCAGATCTGTGCTCATTTGTGTTTTTCCATGAGGTCAGAGTTTTACCGATGCTGTTTAAATCATAAAAGCCATGCATTTGGCTGGGCGCGGTGGCTCACGCCTGTAATCCCAGCACATTGGGAGGCTGAGACGGGTGGATCTCTTGAGGTCAGGAGTTTGAGACCAGCCTGACTAGCATGGTGAAATCCCATCTCTACTAAAAATACAACATCAACTGGGTGCGGTGGCGCATGTCTGTAATCCCAGCTACTTGGGAGTCTGAGGCAGGAGAATCACTTGAACCCAGGAGGTGGAGGTTGCAGTGAGCCGAGATCACGTCATTGCACTCCAGCCTGGGCAACAAGAGTGAAATTCCATCTTAAAAAAAAAAAAGAAACCCATGCACTTCATGGAGTTCCCAAGGAGGCAATTCTTAGTGTTACTCATTCACTTAGGCACTTCTCCTTAGTGCTACTCATTCACTCAGTAGTCAGAGCCATGGGCATACAGACCCAAATCTCTCCATAAGTCAGTCAATATTGCAAACCACATACATGTATATAGTATAGTACCATATAATAGTACGCCTAATCAATATATAAATGTCATAGATCACACATTCTACATCAAACAAAGTAATCTTTAACTTCAAGAGAAAAGGGGGTAGGAAAAAAGGGGTTAACGAACGAACCAGTCCAAGGCGAGTGACCTGTACAAGGAGAGTGTCCTGCTCCGATCTGGACCGACGTCACAGTCTTGCAAGGGAGAGTCTTTGATTTGGGCATAGCCTTTGGTGGTAGATGCTAGGCACTGATCATAAGTGATAGCGAGACAAGGTCTATAAAGATGGCCATCGCAAGCTGATAATTCTTGCTCTTTTTATGACCACAGAGTCCTCTGGAGAGGACTGAAAGCTAAGAGTTTGCCTGGATATTTCTTTATCTGATTGGGTTCTGTCTCTGTTGAGTAGGCAAACATCTGGTCCCTGTTGTCACGATGCCTTTTGAAATGTGAGATGGAGCCTTTTTCTAAGATGGAGTTACTTAGGTCAAGGGTTCTCTATACACTAGGATTTCATTTTCTGTTTTACATTTCTGGTTTGGTTTTGTTTTTTTTACTTTTTTGCTATGAGAACATATACAAAATAAATGAGGATTCTTACAATTTAATTTCTCCATGAAACCTTGAAAGAAAAACACAGGATGATACTAAGTACTCATATGTCTAGGCAGTCGATCAATAGATGTGAATGAGGCCTCACTGCCCACAGAGACGCCATCAGCAAACTACCTTCCTGCATTGCAGAGCTTGCTACTTCATTCTTTAAATCGACAAAAAGAGACTGGGCGTGGCTGTAATCGCAGCACTCTGGGAGGCTGAGACAAGTGGATCACCTGAAACCCATGTACTTTACTAGTTTATGGTGAACTCTCCTTGCTTTCAGTGTGTTGTTGGTAAACAAATGGTCTTTGAAAACCTTCTATCGAGTGTCATGATCCATGGTCCCATCCCCATTGTTTTCTAATATTATAAAATTTTCTTGAAGGTTAAGCTATGTTAGGAAATGTTGTGCCTTTTCTTTTATTGGAAATCCAGAAAGAAGAGGAGTTGGAGACCAACCTGGCCAACATAGTGAAACCCTGTCTCTACTAAAAATACAAAAGTTAGCTGGGAGTGGTGGTGGGCGCCGGTAATCTCAGCTACTCAGGAGGCTGAGGCAGGAGAATTGCTTGAACCCGGAAGGCAGAAGTTGCAGTGAGCCGAGATCACGTGCCACTGCACTCTAGCCTGGGTGACAAGAGTGAAACTCCTTCTCAAAAATAATAACAATAATAATAAATAATTTTTAAAAATCTACAAAGAAAACAGAAATTGAGAACATAAATAAGAGTAAAATTCACTAAGCCTTTCTGGGCCTCATATTTTTCATCCTTTGTAAAAGGAGGACCTAGCAGGAACCTATCCAAGAGCAACCCTCTAGGTTCTCACCAATGTCTCTCTTGGGCCAAGTGAAGAGTCTTCTATTTTCCTGTTTCCGAGGGAAACCCAGGCCTTTGGGCTGCTGTCCTGCCCCATATCACTAAGCCCCAAAGCCTGGGAGCTGGAGGGCTCTTCAGAAACTTTATTGGTGAACTGTTGGCAGAAACTGGGATGAACATGCACTTGTGAATCCAAAGGCCTGGTAATGAGTTTACTTCCACCCATACCCAGCTGCTAGACTTTGAAAGTGTTCCTCCATCTCTCTGACTGTTTCTTATCTGCAAATGAGAAATAATAATACTCACTTCTTAGGGTAACTGTGATGATCAAGTGAGAGAATATGTGTAATGCATTCAGTACCTGGTAGGCCCTCAAGAAATATAAGTTCTTTCATTTCTTCTTAGGTCAAAGTTTTAAAACATTTCAATTTAAAGGATTTTTGCTGTTAGAGGGAAGCAGAAGTATGTCAAAACCAAGGAGCAAGTGATAAAATAATATAGAGATCTCACTTTGGAGAAAGGTGTGTAGCATCTCATTTGCAGTAGATTTTTCCTCCTAATCTCATTTCCTTTGAACAAATATTAAAATTCTTGGACATCCGATGAGCACAGCTGTTGATCTGAGAAGGTGACCCAAGAGCCTGCTGGTAACAGAAGATGGGCAGTGATTAATAATTTGCTATGTTTAATCCCTAAAGCAGATCAATAGAAAGTAGATAGTCAGAAATTTGCTGTATTTTTTTTTCTTTCTGGATTATTTCCAATAAAAAGAAGGCACAACGTTTTCCTAACATAGCTTAACCTTCAAGAAAATTTTATGATATCAGAAAAAAAGGGGGATGGGACCATGGATCATGACACTTGATAGAAGGTTTTCAAAGACCATTCGTTTACCAACAACACACTGAAAGCAAGGAGAGTTCACCATAAACTAGTAAATCTCCCAATATACATGTTGCCCATTTCCCCTCAATTATCTTGTTATTCCTTTTTTAGGATATATCTTTATATTTTAATAATATTAATGAATTTTTCCATCAGAAAAATTAAAGGCAAACATTTTTTAAATCCCTAATCCTGCTATCCAGGTAGCCTTTGCTGACATTTGAACAATAAAATAAGAAGCAATGCTTCCACATGATTAGAATATTAATTATGGAAAGGTATAAGAGTAAAATAGGAGTTTAGCCTCAACCACACTCCCAACTCATTCTGCTATTTTACTCCAAAAGTAAGCCTGGAGTTCCTTGGAGAGGAGCTGGGCACAGTGGCACGCACCTGCAATCCCAAGCTACTCAGGAGGCTGAGGTGGGAGGATCCCATGAGCCTAGCAGTTTGAATCCAGTCTGGGTGTACAGCATAGTGAGGTTCTAGCTCCATTATTATTTTAAAAAAAAAAAAAAAAATTAAGAGTTCCTTGGAGAGCATTGCAGAAAAAAGTTGCAATGCCTATACCAGGCCTTTCATATCTTTTAAAACTTTACATAAGAGATTATGCTAATCCCAAAGTCACCCAGCCTTCTTTTTCATCTATATTATAGGCTGAATTGTGTCTCTTCTAAAATTTTTATGTTGAAGTCCTAACAACCAGTACCTCAAAAGCTCTATTTGGAAATAGGGCCTTTAAAGAAGTAATTAAAATGGGCCATTGGGTGGGCCCTAATCCAATCTAACTTGTGTCCTTATTAGAAGAGGAAATTAGGATACCCAAAGAGATCCCTGTGTGTCTGCACAGAGGTTGACGTGTTAAGAGCCAGCCAGGGAATGGCCATCTGCAAGCCAATGAGAGCGATCTGGGAGGAAACCAACACTGCCAGCACCTTGATCTTGGACTTCCAGCCTCCAGGACTGTGAGAAAATAGATGGCTGTGATTTAAGCCACCCTTGTCTGTGTTACTCTGTTATGGCAGCCCTAGCAAACTAACACAACCTATGAGCCTGTGTTTGTGATATATCCATGTCGGTGCTCATGGACCAACCCCCCTCATTTCATCATATGAATTATTATAATGGATTTCATCTTTGCCCTATCGATTGACATTTACGTTGACTCCAGGTTTTGAAGTTTTATTTACTAATTCAAATAATGCAGCAATAAACATCTGTGCACGGATATCTTGGAATAATTTTGTTTTATCAGTAGAAGTGAATGAGGCCACACTGCCCACAGAGGCACCATCAGCAAACTACTTTAAGTAGTTTGCTGTTAAGTACATCGATAAAGTAAATTCTCAGAAAGAGAATTGCCGGCTTAAAGTATAAGTGCATACATACTCAATATCGATAGTGAAAACCTGCCTTTCAAAAGTTTCCACTTCCACAAAGGTGCATAAAAATGCCACTTTCTTTGGGGCTGAGCATGGTAGCTCATGCTTGTAATCCCAGCACTTTGGGAGGCCAAGGTAGGAGGCTTACTTGAGACCAGGAGTTAGAAACCAGCCTAGGCAATACAGTGAGACCCAGACTCTACAAAGAAATAAAAGAACTGGCCAGGTGTGGTGGCACACGCCTGTAGTCCCAGCTACTCAGGAGGCTGAGGTTGAAGGATTGCTAAGTCCAGGAGTTTGAGACTGCAGTGAGCTGTGATAACACCACGCCACTCCAGCCTGGGTGGCAGAGCAAGACTCTGCCTCAAAAAAAATTAAAAATTTAAAAATATTTTTAAATGCCATTTTCCTTATATGCTTGCCAGCACTAGATATATCAAGTTTTTTCATTTTTACCAAGCCAATAGCTAAAAAATTGGTGTCTTCTTCCGGTTTGTACCTACGATTAAGCCTAAGTATCTTAGAAAGTTGTTGAGAGCACAGGTTCAGGGCCAGATGCTGCCTTTTCCTAGCTGTGTGATCCTGGACAAGTTGTCTGACTTCTCTGTGCATTAGGCTCCTCCTCTGTCAAATGGGATAACAATGGAAACGACCTCATCGAAAGGGTCCTTACAAGAAGTACATGAATAAATAGATAGTAATCTAAGTGCTTAGAACAATCCTTGGAATATAGTAAGCCCCAGATTAATGTTGGCTATTATTGTTGTTGTTTTTTAAAATAATAATACAAGTATACGGACCATTTGTATTACCCTTGCTGTGAATGCCCTACGTTACAGACTGAATGTCTGTGTCCCACTCAGAATTCATATGTTGAATCCATAACCCCCAGTGTAGCTGTATTTGGAGACGGGAACTCTAAGGAAGTAATTAAGGTTAAAGGAGGTCATAAGTGTGGGGCCCTGATCCAACAAGATTAGGATACTTACAAGAAGAGACATCAGGCCAGGTGCAGTGGCTCATACTTGTAATCCCAGCACTTTGGGAGGCCAAGACAGGAGGAT
The DNA here is from genome assembly GCF_008728515.1 of Papio anubis. Classification (NCBI taxonomy): domain Eukaryota; kingdom Metazoa; phylum Chordata; class Mammalia; order Primates; family Cercopithecidae; genus Papio; species Papio anubis. The sequence continues at coordinate 111,955,806 of NC_044983.1, forward strand.
CACTTGAGGCCAAGAAATTGAGACCAGCTGGGCAACATAATGAGACCCTGTCTCTACAAACAATAAAAGAATGAGCCAGGCATGGTGGCATGCACCTGTAGTCCCAGCTACTCTGGAGACTGAGGGTAGGAGGATTGCTTAAGGTCAGGAGTTTGAGATTACAGTAGCCTATGATCTCACTATGGCACTTCAGCTGGACTCTGTCTCTAAAAAAAAAAAAAAGAAAAAGAAAAAAGAAAGAAAAGAAAAGTCATCCGACCACACTTTCTCTCTGTGCATGCTCAAGGAAGAGCTCATGTGAGCACACAGCAAGATAACAGCTGCCCACAAGTGGAAAAAAAAAAGGGGGGGGCCTCAGAATAAAACCTACCTTGCTGGCACCTTGATCTTGGATTTCCCAGCCTCCAGACTGTAAGAAATAAATCTCTCTTGTTGAAGCCACACAGCCTGTGGTATTTTGTTATGGCAGTCCTAGCAGGCTAACACTTCCTGATTACATCTTTTATCCATGTTTCTCTCCAGCTAGTCTTTTTCTTATTGTATTAACTTCTCTCAACCAATGATTTCTTAATCTGACTTACAAGGACAGACATGCTGATCAAAGGACCTGATAGGCAAACGAAGGCATATGGGATTGGCTTCTGCTTGGTCTCCCAACCAGGAGCTGAGCAGAGAACTGCTGCAACCACTGAAGACAGAGAACATGGACCAGACAGTGCCTGAGGTAAAAGGTTGAGGTTTCAATAGTCTGGATTTAGGATGCCATGTGTAAATTCTATTCCTAAAGATCAACACAATGATGGAATTCCACAATCCCCTCCAAAGACAGAACAAGCAGCAGGACACCTTCTGACTCTGAATATTTTTACACATCTCCCTCTATTAAAGAAAAGTATAAAGGGCATCAGTTACTTTTTACGTTTGTTCATTTCCACATCAAAACCTTGGTACTGAAATGTACTTTTTCCAATTTAAGTCCAAAATTGTCATTTAATGCAGAGCAATTATAAATAACAGATGCTGGCAGGCTTGTACTTTTTGCCTCCACAAGAAATAAATAAATACACATTGGATCCAAAGTTTTGGATACGACATCCAAATGAAGTTAGGGACTGAAAATGAGAGATTGCTAAAGTTAGGTCCATGCAGATACACTTTACAACTTTGGAAAGTATGGGGAAACATGGGGAAATTGGAAGACTACACACATAAAAACCACACTATATTTGACAGATAATCCCATCTGATGGGCACATAAGACTCCAAAGTTAAGGCAGTAGAGTGTCATGGTAGAAGCATGGACCTCAGAGTTACAACATCACTGAACATTGCAGTACTCAATATCCAGTCCTACATCTTAAATAGCTACATGATCTTGACCAGGGTAATTCACCCTCTAAAACTAAGTTTTCCCAGCTATGAAATAAGAATGATGTCATCCAGCTGATTGAGTTGTGAAGATTATGTGGTTAAGGACTGAAGTTCATGCCTACTGGCTATTAAGCGTTCTGCCAACGACTAAATATCTCTAAGAGTCTCTCAATATCTGAACCTTTTGATTTATAAGTTTCTGTCATCCGTCCAATTCAGTTCCATATTCTTCAACCAACTGCTAAGTAATTATTGAGTTCTAAGTGCCAGTAGCTCTTAGAACTCAATAAAGGAGAAGAATAACACCCACAAGAAACTTGCAGCCTGATTAAGGAGACAACATGGGTACATACGGAACAATTAGTGACCAATATAAAACAATGAAAATCAAGTGAGACTGTAAATGCCACTGAAGCTTGAGTCTGGAAGTGTCTGGGTAAACTGGGAAGGGAAGTGGCTGTAAACGGTCCGGGTGGAAGTCATCACCAGTTCTGCATTGCTCACAAGGCTATACCTGTGGCCAGTGCTCAGGTGACCATAATACCCGTCCTCACAGACTGCAAAGCAGCACTAACAGAGAGTGTCCCAGGCTCAGAGTGTGGCAGGGCAGATTCAGCCAGTAAGGTCCCCTGGAGTTTTCTTTTGCATGTGGCCTTCAAGAGAGGGTCTGGCCGTATCCTTTCCTCCAAAGTATTCTGTAGATTCTTTTCCTAGGGCAGTACCTTATGGTATCATTTGTTGCTCTACACATGTCTTCAGGGCAATGGTGGGTCTTACAAGGGTAAAGATGCACTTCCTTGTCTTTCATTCCTCACTCCCAGGTGTCCAGTCACTGTCACACCTTTGACAAAACAACCACATAAATATATGAATGAATGGAATTCATATGCCCTCATATATCTTGTGTCAAAGAGTGAAACAGGTGGAAATGGGGTGAAATAGGAAGTAAGGAAGTAGAGATCAAAAATCTGCCTGTTTAAAAATGTAGACACCACTTACCAGTGGTCTATTACACTGAAACTTCAACCACACTGTATTCTTTGTTTTCTCCATGTCTCTAGCACCTGGAAAAAATGTTGCAAGAAGCAAAAGAGCAGTAAGCTGGAGTTTTGTTTTCAGAGGAAATGGCAGGAGGGGAGAGGGTGTTTCAGTTGTCATTGCTGCGTAACAAACCACCCCCAAAACGTGGTGGTTTGAAATAACAATGTATTAGGTCTCGTGGCTCTCGTGTAGGTTGACAGGCTCCAGATGGGCAGTTCTGGCTTTGGGGCTCTGGTGTGGATAGAGGCAGAGTCTAGATAGGGCTAGAGTCTTCTGAAGGCTCGACACCAGGGCTGACCCTCCGAGACAGCTGTTTCATTCAGGTGTCTGCACCTTCCATGCTTCTTGGCCTCTCTCCTGGCCTCTCTCATGTGGTATCTCATCTTCCAGAGCCTTCTCACTTGGCTTGTGCCTCTCAGAACACAGATGTCCCAGTGGCGTCTCGCTTCCTCCACGGCCACTGACCTCTCAGTGGCTAAAAGCGGAGGCTGCCAGGTGAGGTCAGGGATATGCCTGGAAGTGTCAGTGTCACTTCTGCTGTATTCTATTGTCAGAGCTATAATGGGACCCAAGTGAGCAGAGAAATGGACTCCGCCTTCTGATGAGGGAGCGGCAAGTTCGCATTTTAGAAGAGTGTGCAGGAAGAAGATATTGCTGCAACCAAGTTTGGAAAATGCAGTTTGCGAGTTTGTTGTCATTGTCATCGCTGAGACTGTTGTTGTTGTTCTGAAGAATCCCTGCTTGGCCAAAGTAATGCAGAAAACTCCTCAGTCCCTAAATCCCACTGCCATGGTGTTTGATGACTAAACGCCAGCGAGACTAAGATGTTCCTTGAGACTAAGCTTCTCCCATGGGCCCTCAGTGCTTCTCGCCAGAGCCGTGCATTAGCCTATGGAGCTCCTTGGTGTAAGCCACACGACGGTGCCCTTTCCTCCAGGTAGAGGCATGACTCAGGAGGGCAGCTTCAGCTGCCTCTGCCAGCAGCCTCCCGCAGGGCACACCTGCATGGACCATGGCCTTCCTCCTGACCTAGCACTCCACATGTCAGAGGCTTACAGCGAAACACCGGTCACCTAGTGAATGAATGAGCAAGAAATTACTATGCTTTCCTTTCAACGTGTTAGCCCAGTGAGTGGACAGGAGAGGGCAACAGGGGAAACTAGACCTGAAGAGAGAACCCCAAAACCACTCAGCTCCCACACGGGCAGCTGAAATCCATGTCCCAAAACATCTCCTCTAGGTGACAGTGAGGATGAGTGATAGAGCATGTGCAGCTGAACAGAACATCATTCAATCACAGCTAGGAAGCCAGAGTTGGTGGCAACCAGCTAACCTCAGAAACTAGAAGTAGAAGGGAGAAGTTTCCTACACCATATTTGGAGCCAAAAAAATTTTTAAAGAAAAGACAGAGGAGCAGGTGATTTGTAACCTTATTGGGGTGACATGAGCCAAAAAATATTGTCTAAAGTATTATCAAATCACATAATTTTTCAGATATGCAACTTTTTTAGATACAAAATTCACTAGGATGAGTTTTTTTTTTTTAATTTTTATTTTCAGTTCAAGTGTATGAGTGCAGGCTTGTTACATAGGTAAACTTGTGTCATGGGAGTTTGTTGTACAGATTATTTCATCACCCAGGTATTAAGACTAGTACCCATTGGTTATTTTTCCCGATCCTCTCCCTCCTTCCACCCTCCACCTTCCAAAAGGCCCCAGTGAGCATGATTCCCCTCTATATGCCTACATGTTCTCATCATTCAGCTCCCACTTATAAGTGAGAACATGCAGTATTTGGTTTTCTGTTCCTGTATTATTTTGCTAAGGATAATGGCCTCCAGCTTCATCCATGTTCCTGCAAAGGACATAATCTTGTTCTTTTTCATGGCTGCATAGTATTCTAATGTATATGTACCACATTTTCTTTATCCAGTCTATCACTGATGGGCGTTTAGATTGATTCCATGTCTTTGTGCTATTTTGCATAGTGCTGCAGTGAATGTGTGTGCATGTGTCTTTATAACGGAATGATTTATATTCCTTTGGGCATATACCTAGTAATGGGACTGCTGGGTCGAATGGTATTTCTGTCTTTAGGTCTTTGAGGAATCTGCACTGTCTTCCACAATGGCTGAACTAATTTACCCACCCACCAACAGTGTATAAGCGTTCCTTTTTCTCCACAACCTCTCCAGCATCTGTTATTTTTTTACTTTTTAATAATAGCCATTCTGACTGGTGTGAGATGGTATCTCATTGTGGTTTTGATTTGCATTTCTCTAATGATCAGTGATGTTGAATTTTTTTTCATATGATTGTTGGCTGCATGTATGTCTTCTTTTGAAAAGTTACTGTTCGTGTAGGGTGAGTTTAAAACTCTGCCCTTTGCAGTTGTAAATCACCATTGGTGGGTGTTTGGCTTATCCATTGTCTTATTAAGTCAGACCTTTCCCCCGTTTCCAAGCTCCAACTATCAATTTATGATTAAATTCTGACAGAGTGTTTGCTCTGCCTCCGTAGTGGCTCAGAATACCAACCCGCTGAAAGTAGAAGCTTTTCAAAGCTACGTGTCTTTAAAATTACTTTTTATATAAACAGAACATTTAATTTTATTTCTATGAATTTCTCCTATTCCAGTTATCAGAAACTTGAATGACTGTTCCCTCCAAGTGCCACAGCAGCCTCTATTGAAGCTCCCCCAGAGCTAATACGGTCTCCAGCCCCCCCAACTAGGAATAACTCAAGCATTAAAATGTGCTTTCCATAGAATCCAGAGTATCGGTTTGCATCAGGTGAAGCAAAACCAGAATCCCCAAAGCTTCGGGGATTTGGAAATCTACCAAATCACTTCACTCTTACCCACCCAGGACTTCTGGGTATGTAAAAATGTAAATATTTTATTTTATAGTTTATATGGGGTGTTTTATAGAGCAGAGAAATCAGAACACCCTTTACGTGACACTGTAAACCCACCATGCTCTAATATCACTCAGCTGTGTTCCTCTCTGTATTCCCCTTATCAGGGATTAAGGGCAGCTCCTACACGCATGAAAGCTTTTGACATTCCTCACCGAAGATCCTGGAGAACACTGGGTCATGAGAGCGAGTTTGTGGAAGTGAAAAAGCCAGTACGAGAGCCCTCCCTTTCCTAAACTTGTAAACTTCAGCTTAAGGAGTTCACATCGAAGTTAGTGCGGGAGCCTCCCATCCTCAGAGCACAGCATCATTGTTAGATGAATAGGAACTCTGGCTGAAATTCAGCAGACACCAGGCAAGCTCTTTACTGGTATTGTATCCCATTCATTCTCACAACCACCTACATCGTGGGCATTAGCAGTAATAATGTCAACAATCGTAGCAAATAGGCATGCAGTGCTCACCATATGACAGCCACCATTCCGAGTGCTTCCTGTGTATCAGCTCACGTAATCCTCACAAAAACTCCATGAGGTATGTATATTATTAGTGTCACCATTTGACGAGGAAACCAAGGTACAAAGAGACGAAAGAACTTGCTGAAATTCTCAGAGATCGTAAGAGAGGGAAGCTGACTCAGAAGCCAAGCACTCTTAACTATTCTACCCATTTCACAGATGAGGAAACTGAGGCACAGAGAGCCAGTGTGGCCTCTAGGTTCATAAACCTAGTAAGTGATCAGATGGGATTTCACATCAAGCATGCCTGGCTCCAGAGACTGTGCACACTTGGTTGTTACTGAGACAGAGAAACCCAAGTGTCTTTTGACTTGAAAGTGACTTACCAGGTTTTGCTCCCTGGCACAGCTGCTGCTGTTTGCTTCCGTTCCACCTGCCTCAGCACTACCAAGCACAATACCATGAAAGAATAGTTAAGCATGGGTGAAATGAGGAGTCGCCTGTATCATATGGTTTCAAGAGCATCCAAGAATATGTATGCCCCTTCCTATATTTAGGGAGCTCATCCCTCAATTCACACATTTGTCTCCTGCAGATGTAAAACACTATGTTGCATCGGGAATCCATACCTCAAACACCTTTACCAGACTTCTCTTCAGAGAGGGAAGAGGAAATAAAGGCTTTTTTAAAAAGAGGAGGAAAAACAGAAAGTAGCCTCAGATCTAGTGGGCATCCCAGTCTCAGCCTAAGCTGTATCCACCTCTGGACTCAAATACCTCTAAACAGCTTTAATGAACTGGTGGGCTGGGCTGCCAGCAGGACATTTGCATAAGGGACTGAGAAGCCTCCTGGGAAAGCTCTCACCCTAAAGGAAAGAGGGTCAGCAGACCAGCTTGGCCCAGTGACAAAACCTTAGTCATGGGGCAACATGCACTTCTGAGTGCAGCACTTGGTTCTGTCACTCGCTATTTGTTTCCAGTTTGTGTATCAGAGAGGTGGGTTGTAAGGAAAAACCCAGGACAGAGCATGTGGTGGCAGTCTCCGCTTCAGTGGAGGGACAGCCCAGGCCAGCGGCATTGGTGGTATTGAGATGAATTGGCAAAAGTGATGGTGTCTGGTGATGCAGCAGCTCCCGGAAGATGTCCTAGCCCTGTGTCCTGCAGAAGCAAACACCCAACACAGGGAACTGGTATGCAGAAGGATAAAAAGAACCAGCCAAACTAATTCACGGGGTGAGTTCCACATTGCCAAGCCCATGAGAATAGGTCCAGGTGCCACAGTCTATAAGAAGACAAAGAAATGTACTCCAGGAAATTCTTTCTTATCTTGTCACATCCCATCTCTTTGTTGAGCATCAGGACTGATTTCAGTCTTTCAAGTATGTATTCTTTCATTCAACAAGTGTTTATTGAGCAACTATTATACACCCTGCATAGGCAAAGAGGATACAGCTATTCACAAGAAAGCTCTTCCTCCACACCCATCCCAGAAGGTTCCCTCTTGCTCCCTGTCTCTCTGCCATGTCAGCTTTCCTTCAACAGTTTCCGTCACTGGATCTTTCCCTCAGCTCCAACTTTCCCTTCCCATGCCACCCCCACTGCTTAAAACATTTTATCCAACCTTCACGTGATTGGCTTCTCTTTGTCCTTGGTCTCAAATAAAAGTCACCTCCCGGAAGAGGCCTTCCTGGCCACCCTATTCAATGGGTCCCCTGTTACTGTCTCTACATCATATATTACAGTTTTGTAATATTTATGTGTGTTTCACTGTTTGTTTCTCCTTTGCATTAGAAGCTTCCCATCATCCCTAGTTTCAGCTTAGTGTCTGGCACACAGTAGGACCTTGATAAGTACTTATAGCATAAATGTTTCAAATGAACTTAATTTTATAGAGGAAAACCCAAAGTCAGATGATAGTAACTGATTGAATGGAGGATGCAAACACAGGCATCCAGATGGCATGTTAAGAGCAGCTTCCACCTTAAAATACCACCTCCAAGACCTCATCGTTGAGTTACGAGACCCAGAAACAATATTTGGAATCATTTTATAATAGAGGATTGTCCAAAGCGCTGTGGAAACACAGAAGATAGCCTGATTATTTTGGCTAAGGAATAAGGAAAAGCTTCCAAAGAGATGACCCCTGAGCTGAGCACCGAAGGAAGAGGAGGACTAGGGGTGTGGAGGCACGTGGAGCAGGTCGTTTGTCCCAGAGGTGTAAATGGCACGTGGAGTTCTCAGTCTTATCCTCATCAGCAAGCGTTGCTTATTTTGGGCAGCTGCAAAAGGTTCTTCATTTATTTATTCAATAAGAGTCGAATAGCACTGACCAAAACAGCAGAAAAACCAGACGTGGTCCCAGCCGTCTGAGGGAAAATAGACAAATGAGGAAGGTTGGTCCACCAGGCTCATGGCCAAAGGATTGAAAAGATAAGCAGAGGCTGCATCACAGAGGTCCACACTGAGGAAAGTCAAGGTGCCCCTGTTTACAGACTGTCAACCACCAGACGTGCTCATGAGGCTGACTGACAGCTACTATCCTGCCTGCCTGCTATCCACACACACTCAAAAGAGACCAGCAAAGATCATCTTCCCTCGCCTAAACCAGAGGGACCTCCCAGACAACCCACGGACCCCTGAGCTATAAAAAAGATTTGTTGTTTTAAGCCAGTAAGTCTGGGGAATGGTTTGTTCCTAGCTAAGCAAAAGCTAAATGATCAGTGCATGATGGCACAGTGCTAGGCACTATTGGGGTGGTACCAAAATAATAAGACCCTAACCTCCTTTGTGAGATGATATGGAAACAGAGTTGTATGTAAGAAAATATGAGATACAATGGACCAAAATGAGTTCTCCAGAGAGGCACCAAAATTTGCTCTGGGAGCATGGAGGACAATGAGGTGATCTCTGCCTGGGGATGGGGGCACATTGATGGAAGCGAGCAGGCGATCTGAGCGCAGAGGCACAGAAGTCATCAGGCAGAGGCTGGGAAGGGGGGCACTCCCAGGTGGTAAGAACATCCTGCTTAAAAGCCCAGAAAGTAGGACAATAGTAAGTAATCTAGGATGCTCAACTGAAATATTTCTTGCTTCTTGCCCCAACCTCTCCCCATACTAATCCACTCTCCCCAATAAATTCCTTCAGGAAGTCCAAGCTTAGACTTCACTTCCTCCGGAAGCTTCTTGCTATGGACTGTTGTGTTTCCCCAAATTCATACGTTGAGCTCAAACCCCCATGTCATGTTATTTGGAGATGGGGCCTTTGGGAGATCATTAGGGTTAGATATGGCCTTTATGATAGGATTAGTGACTTTATAAGAAGAGACACCAGAGCTCTCATGCACTCTGTCTCTCTGAGAGGACACGATGAGAAGACACCATCTACAAGCCAGGAATAGAGTCCTCACCAAGAATAGAATCAGCTGGCACCTTGATCTCAGACTTCTAGCCTGCAGAACTGTGAGAAAATAAATGTCTGTTGTTTAAGCCACCCACTCCGTAGTATCTGTGATGGCAGCCCCAGCAGACATGCTCACCTCCACATTGGCATCAGGCACCCTTCTCTTATTTCCTCTCCAGAAGCACTTCCTGGATTGTTCGTGATTGGCTCTCTCTTTGTCTGTATCTCCCACCAGGCTGTGACCTCTATGAGGGCAGGGAGCTTGTCTAACTTGTCGGCTTTTTAAAAATCTCCAGTGCTTAGCCCAGCAACATATAGTCAGTGCTCAATAAATGTTTATTGAATAAGTGCTCCAAATTTGTCATTTCATATGACATCTCAAAGAATACATGAAAATAAAACATTAGCTAACTCTAACTTGGCTACAGAAATAACTCACATCCTTTTGCAAAGTTTGCTTTTACTCTATCATTTCAATTAAAAGAATTGATTTGGAGGACATTTTTAAATTTACTGTTTGTAAACACAATACGGAGCTTGCAAACTAAACCAAATTCCTGAGAGAATATTTTGTCTGATGATCCAGAACAACCTGGTCTCTCGAACCTCCAAGTGGCTTTCCATATCCTTTATAAGGACTCTCCATTCATTTGTGTAGACTTTTTTTTTTTCTTTTTTTGAGGCAGAGTTTCACTCTTGTCACCTAGGCTGGAGTGCAGTGACGTCATCTCGGCTCACTGCAACCTCCGCCTCCTGGGTTCAAGCAATTCTGCCTCAGCCTCCCAAGTAGCTTGGATTACAGGTACCCACCACCACACCCAGCTAACTTTTGTATTTTTAGTAGAGACGGTGTTTCACCATGTTAGCCAGGGTGGTCTCGAACTCCTGAGCTCAGGTGATCCACCCACCTTGGCCTCCCAAACTGCTAGGATTACAGACGTGAGCCAACATGCTTGGCCTTGTGTAGACAATTTTTACAGAATCTCCACAGAGTTCTGGAATATTCACTAACATTTACATCATCCGTCTCCATCTCCCATTTTTTTAACTGATGAAGAAACTGAGGCTCAGCAAGCCGAAATGACCTGCCCAAGGTCATCAGCCACCAAGAAAAAAAGGCTAGAACGTGGGTCTGCTATGGATGAGAACAGACTTTGTTGAAAGGAAAAAAATGGAAAATATACAGAATTCAGAAATGTCCTGGTCTGTCACATAGAATGTGTACTTCTTCCTATGAAGATGGCACACAAGTATAAATATTTTAAAGGCTTTATATAGGAAGGAAGAAAGGGGGGGGAAAGTCCAGTGTTTATTACCAGAAGCTCTCCATCCACATTTAGGTTTGTCAATGTCCATAAAGGATGTCAATGTCCATTCTCTTGCCTTTTATGGATGTCAGCACATGACACTTCCAGCTGGACCAAAATGTCAGCATACTTCACGTGTTGAGTTAATCACTATATAGGTTTCCTTGCAAGGTAAATTGCCAATTTCACTTATAATTTGGATTCCAAGGTGATTTGTTCCATGATTTCTGAGCTATGGGATTAACTTGAGGGCAAAATTATATATTTATATTCATAGGTGCCATCTTGATTGAGGGGTGGAAAGTGGAGGTGAGATAAGGAAAGGCAAAAATTCCTCCTTTTTGGTCTGTCATACACACTCTAATGATCCTTTGTTTCTATACTTGTTTAAGATCAGTAACTGAATTAGCCAAATATTCAAAAGAAGGCATCATGCCCCAAATGCCTCCAGTCACAATGAAGCTCCTGGCTTTCCTTCTGCATGGAACTGGGGTCATTGCCAAACACTCCTGTCAAGTGAGGTGAGGAGGCCTTCTCTTAGCCAAATTCCTCACTCTCTTCTTCAGCTACCTGTCTTGTTTATTTCTTTCCACAGTAAGTCGCAGGAAATAGCTCTCTTGTGTGAAAATTCAGTCTTAAGAGACTCCTCCATTGTTCAATTCAGCCAACAGAAATACTTAAGAAGCATGGGCTAGATTACCTAATTATGGTCATGTTGGAGAAGCAAAGCATACAGATGACCAGTAACAATGTGGAACAAGATGAAACTAGTTGAGTAAAATGATGCATGTCAAAAGCTACCAGCATGTAGCCTGGCAGGTTTTCAACATGCGTGTCAGAATTCTAAATGTAGCACACTCAGCTCTGTTTCTGCCTTGCTTCTTGGTCTCCACCATCTCTTCCTTAGTGATCTCATCCAGGCTGCTGGACTCAAAATGGCCTGAAAGTCTTTATGACTCCCAAATTTACTCTTAACCCTGACCTCCCACTCTGAGCTAGAGACTCATTTGTCCCACTGACTACCTGACATCTCCACTTGTGTCTCTTACAGGCAGCTACAAATTCAGCGTCTCCAATGGAAAACTCACGATTTCCTGCTCTGCTTCCAAAGATCTGTCCTTCTTCCAGCTCAATAAAAGAAACCATCATGAATCCAAAAACCTAGGAGTCATCCTAAGTCATTCCCTTTTGCTCAATCCCTCCCTCCCCCTACCTTTCCAAACACACATCCAATCTGTCACCTAGACCCATAGGCACATTCTTCAAAGGAGGTCATGAGCTGGATAATTTATATCCATCTCTCTCCTAGATCTATGGGATTAGGTCACTCTCCTAATCCAACCATCATTATCTTTCCCTGGACTACTAGAAACAAGCTGAATGGATCTCCCTGCTGCCATTCCTGTTTTCCCATGATCCATTCTGCACAAAGCAGCCAGCCAGGGCCATATTTGTGTTTGGAGGGGGCAGGGGGAAGATGCAGAGTCTCACTATGTTACCTAGGGTGGTTTCAAACTCCTAGCCTCAGGCAGTCCTTCCACCTCAGCCTCCCAAAGTGCTGGAATTATAGTCATGAGCCACTGTGCCCAGCCATGATCATATTTTAAAACAGACTCAGCTAATCTCTCTCTCCAGTGTGAATAAATCTCAGTGGCTTCCTACTGCACTTAAAATAAAATCCAAACTCCTTGTTCTTCCCCTGCATCATCTAAGGTCATCATCAACCGACCATGGGCTTCTTTCTCTCAGTCATGCACCTCCTTTCTCACTAGCTGTAGCCACGTTGGTCTTCTTTCAGTTCTTCAAACATCTCAAGCTTTTTCCAGCTTGCAGCTTTTTGTACTTGCTATTCCCTCTGCCTAGAATACCAATACCAAAGCTCTCCAGCACCTCAAGTAACTGGTTCTTTTGAAGCCTTCAGGTTTTGTCTTAAATTTTACCTGCCTTCCCTGACCTTCTCTAGCCACCTTATTCATAAGGACATCCCAATTTACCCTCAATTACCTCATTACATCCATTTCCTTCCCAGAACTTCATCACAATGTGATACGATGTGGGCTGTGTATTGACCTGCTGGTTTAGTGTCCTCTTGCCCAATAGAATGTAACCCCATGAGAGCAGGGCCATATCTGTCTTCTTCCTCATGCTATCCTCAGTGTCTAGAACACTTCCTGGAGTATAGTAGAGGCCCAATAAATAATTGTTAAATAAATGTATAAATTAATCTATAAATGTTCTCAATGATTATAACTTTATTATTAAAATGAAATAAAATAGAAATGTAAATAACTCTGGGAGTGGTAGAGTAAAATGTGAGGGTGTACAGGGCCCCCAAACTGCCTATCTTTGTTTGGTTACCACATGCAATAGACACACACAACATCAAAAGCTCTCATCCACCAGACTCCATGAAGAAGGAACTAGTTATAAGCAGAGATGTGCTAGGAGACATACTTGAGAGGCATTGAGCTTGATTGTGAGCCTGACAGTAGTGGATTATTTGAGGGGCTCGATGTTGGTAAAGTTAGGGAATAGGTGTGTTAGTTTCTTATTGCTACTGTAACAAATTACCACAACCTTTAATAGCTTAAAATACCACAAACGGCCGGGCACGGTGGCTCACACCTATAATCGCAGCACTTTGGAAGAATGAGGCGGGTGGATGACCTGAGGTCAGGAGTTCGAGAACAGCCCTGGCCAACGTGGCGAAAACCCATCTCTACTAAAAATACAAAAATTAGCTGGGCATGGTGGCTGGCACCTGTAATCCCAGCTACGTGGGAGGTTGAGGTAGGAGAATCGCTTGAACCTGGGAGGCGGAGGTTGCTGAGAGCTGAGATCGCGCCATTGCACTCCAGTCTGGGCAACAGAGCGAGAGCGACACTCCATTTCAATACATAAATAAATAAATAAATAAATAAATAAATAAATAAATAAAATAAAATAAATTTAAAAAGCACAAACTTATTATCTTGTAGTTCTGGGGGTCAGAAGTCTGGAAATGGGTTTTACAGGCTAAAATCAAGATGGCAGCAAGGCTGTGTTTTTTTGGGAGACTCCAGGGGAGAATCTGTTTCTTGCCTTTTCCAGCTTCTAGAGGCAGTTTGTATTTCTTGCCTCTTGGTCTATTCCTCCATCTTCAAAGTACATCACTCAGATCCCTGTTTCCATGGTCCCATCCCTTCTCTGACTTTGACCCTCTTGCCTTCCTTTTACAAGAATCTTGGGACTCCCTGGGCCTGGAGAATCCAAGATAATCTCCCCATCTCAAGACCCTATAGCACACATGCAAAGACTTTTTTGCAATATAATGTTACCTCTTCACACTCTCAAAAACCTATTGGTAGGCAGCTCCTGCTGTTACAGGATTTGCTTCTTCTCATCTGGCCCAGTCCCAAGCAAAGTCCTTTATCATTTCTACTGGGTGGCCATGCTCAATGTACACGATTTCTGGTCCTGGAGAATGCTGGGTAGCTGCTGAGCAGAGGAAATGCCCACAGCCTCCTGAGAGTCATGGGTCTCCCTGTCCTGTCAGGTGTTCTGCAGTACTTTGTGGACGCCATGTGAGGATCAGGTGGCACAGGACAAAACACATGTTTAATTCCCCATCTACCTTGCAGTCCTGGCTTAAAGGAGCAAGCAGAGAAACATCAAAATCCAACAATGAAGAGTGTTAAAGAAAAACATTATTCAATGATTATTGTTAAAGCATAATAATATTGTTAAGGCAGACTTTATTCAGGACCATTGTAATAGGTATTGGAACCAATACAACAGGATTCTGCAGCGGGAGAGAGAGATTGAGCTCAACTCTGAACACAGCATGGGCAAGTGGAAGTTCATAGCCAAAGAGCATCCAGTTTTTCAGCAGGTGGAAAATTACTGCGATAACATTGCAGTAAGAAAGATTCTGGCTAAACTGACCTACCAGAATTCTTTCTGAAGACAGGCCAAGGTGATCCTTCATTACTTGTGGGAAGGTGGAGGATGAAAAATCTGATCAGATATCAAAAGTGAGCAGATATCAAGAGGATGGATGTTCTTGTTAAACGGATTTAGCAGAGTTCTTGCTAAAACTGGATTTTATAAGGAAGCCCACAGATGGACCTAGCAGAAGCTCAGGAGCCTGACTAAAGTGTGGTCAAGCAAATAATCTTTGTCAAAAGTTAGCCACATGCTTGTAGTTAGAATTTGCATAAGGTCTGAATACAATTTCTAGAAAATGTCAGTGAGTTTAACCAGCAATTCTGTTTACTTGCACCCAAGGAAATGTGGAAAAGACAGGTAATGCATAATTGCTTTCATTTCGTGGTTCACATTTGGGTCCATATCTATGAAGTTCAATGAGTGGACTTCTCCCCCATCAAAGCGCATCTTGATTGCTTCAACTGCAGGGCTCAAAATCCACATAAGTCCCAAGAAATGGAAGATTCAGCCATGTCAGGCCTCACACAAAAAGGTAGCCTAAGTAACCATTCATAACTAAGAAACTCCTCATGTACCTGTCTGCCTGCTAGTCTATCAAAACACTAAATTAGATGCATACAATTATAAAGTATATTCCAGGGCATAAAAAGGTTGGCAGAGGATCAATGCCAGGTGTGGCAACCACCAAAAATGCAACCCCTAACTGGGAAGTGTAATTGACCAAGTGGCTCAACTCTGAAATCCACGGCTGCATTTGTGTTGAGACCATGCTTCTCATGGGCTGTTCTGGTATCAGGAATACCATGGCCAATCTATTTCTTGGAGACACCAAACTCCTATGATAGCTAACTGTGGTTCCGAGACTCACCAGCAGCCTTAATGGGCCTTCCTTAGGCTGCACAACTACGTAGGATGCTTCCACCTGACTTTCCTCCCCTCTCCTTCACCTGTGGGCAAACTTTGTTTCATCGTCTGTCAACTGCCCCAAGATGTTCCACCTCCCTCTCCATTTTTTTCTAACACAGGCCTTTCCCCTAAGAAAATTCTTGCACATTTAATCCTGTCTTGGCATCTGCTTCTTGGGAAATCTGGACTAATACGCCAGGCAGGATCAGGTACCATGTTGGGGAAAGAAAAACAAACTGAAAAATTGTCACAGCTTCATCCCTTTCTAGTCATGTCAAGCTACTTCTAAAAACCTCATTTCCTCATCTGCCGAATGAATTCGCTGGATTAGGTATCTATAAAGTCTCTTCCAGCTTCAACCTCTTGGATTCTATAGCTCCCATTGTGCCATTTATGACCACAGGTTACCAGCATCCTAGGAGACAGTGTCTCTCAGCACAGTTGGCTTACTCTACTTACTGAGTCTCAGGTGAGGAGTTACATTTCCATACACTGCTCTTGGACAAGAGAAAGCTGTGAGGTAGCCAAAAACTCAGCAAGTAGAGTAAGGGCATCCCTGGCTAGGCCCCCACAGAGAATCGAGTGAGTGGAACACACCTTTTATAGTCCAAGTTGCAGTATTAGAGCCTCAAGGCCAAGAGCTCATCTTGAAACCAGAGGCAAGGTATACTAGCCAGCTTGAAGAGATCCTACCACATCAGGAGGAGATAGTGTGCTCTCTTCCAAGCCCCCTAAACTCTGTGTCAGACCTTCCTCAAGGCACTTGGCACATGGACTTAACAAGCACCTTGGAGTCTGACACATGAAAGTTCAAATCATTGGTGAGCCAGTGAGAAGTTACGTCAGTTAAGATTAGGTATGGCTACCTGTGAAGGAAACTCAAATTAACAATGGCTTAAAGACATTCTATATTATTCTCTCACACACACAAAAAAAGTCCAGAGGTAGACAGTTCAGAGCTGAGAGAGTGGCTCCACAAAGTCAACAAGGACCTAGATTCCATTCACCTTTCCACTCCACTATCTTTTGATTCAAAATGACTGCTAGAGCTCCAGCCATCACATCCATGTTCCAAACCACAGGATGGAGGACAGAAGAAGGGATCTCCTTTCTTCCTTTCAACACATTTCCTACATTTTTCACCAACACTTCCACTTTATCTTATTGGCCAAAACATAGTCAGGTAGCTTTACCCATCTACAAGGAAGGCTGGAGAATGTAGTCTGTTAGCTGGTGGCAATCTGCTCAGCTGAAAATCAGGGTCCTTATGGTCAAGAAAGAAGTGGAGCTGAATATGAGGAGGTAATTAGTTGTTTCCATCAGAGACTAACAGGAAAAACAAACCTGGCGGGAGTGAAGACAGAGGGCTCGCACAGCAGGGGAATGAATCAGGCATGGAGAAGATGGTCTCTCACCATCCATGGGGTCATAGTGTGCATATGCCTCAAATTTTTATCATAACCAAAAATAAAAACAAAAAATTGGCAGTATTTAACCCTATCTAAAACTAAATACACACATGACTTACATTGTACTACCTATACAGCTAACTCAAGTCCCATATTATTTTATGCTGTTACGATTCAGACACTTGTGTGTGTGTGTGTGTGTGTGTGTGTGTGTGTGTGTATGACAGAGTCTTGCTCTGTCACCCCGGCTGTAGTGCAGCGGCACAATCTCAACTTACTGCAACCTCCGCCTCCCTGGTGCAAGCGATTCTCATGCCTCAGCCTCCGGAGTAGCAGGGATTGCAGGTGCCTGCCACCATGCCCTGATAATTTTGTTTTTTTGTTTTTTTTTTTCTTTTTTGAGACGGAGTCTCGCTTTGTCGCCCAGGCTGGAGTGCAGTGGCGAGATCTCGGCTCACTGCAAGCTCCGCCTCCTGGGCTCACGCCGTTCTCCTGCCTCAGCCTCCGAGTAGCTGGGACTACAGGCGCCCGCCACCTCGCCCGGCTAATTTCTTGTATTTTTAGTAGAGACGGGGTTTCACCATGTTAGCCAGGAGGATGGTCTAGATCTCCTGACCTCGTGATCCGCCCGCCTCGGCCTCCCAAAGTGCTGGGATTACAGGAGTGAGCTACCGCGCCCGGCCAGTTTTTGTATTTTTAATAGAGATGGGGTTTCACCATGCTGGCCAGGCTGATGATTCAGACACATTTTTTAAATGCTTTCTCTGAGAGTCAAGATTTAAAGTTGTGGCACGAGTTGAGGTAGATCTGTGATTTTAAAAGTAGACCATGCCTCCCTACCACTGTCGCCAGGAAGTGTGATGCTGTTGGCACTCAGATTCCCTGGCGCTCATGTTTTTCACCTGCCAAATGAAGACGGGCTATCATCAGGATGCAAAGTAAAGCCTGAAAAGCATCCAGAGTATTGTTCATGATAAAAGCTCAATAAAGGCTACGGTTATTTGTGGTCTCCACTGCTAGCAGGAGGTTTCCAGAGAAGAAGCATCTGTCTTCTTCCTCTTTGCATCTCCTCCTTTTTTCTTTTAAATTTATTGAATTATGGGATTTCAAAAAATTGTTTTTCCATTAAAAAGCCTAGTTGTGTTCTATTGAACATTTGTAATGCTATATGCAGAAATGAATTATTTTAACAAAATTCAAAAAGGTTTGAAAACAGAGACTATCAAAATAGTTATTTGTGTGTTCGCTTATTCAACATTTATTTGAGGACCAAGCATTGAAGATACGAAGATGAAAATCACATAGTTCTGTATTCAAGATAATCAATGTAAGAGGAGGACAGAACAAATTATAAGATGCAATAAGAACTACAGTGAAGATGCGTAGTTACTGATGCCGGCAGGTCAGCTATGCCCAGGAGAATCAGAGCTTTACAGAAGATGTGAAATTTGACTTGGTGTTTTGAGGGATGAATAGGAATTTACTAGGTGGAGGGAAAGATTAGTTACTAATTTTAAATATTATATCTAGAAATCATGAATAAGCAGGAGGGAAAGTTTGTTTAATGTGTGAATCAGCAGATGAAGAGAAATAAATCTTTATAATAAAGAGATATTTCGATTTAGAACAGTACAGATATGGGAATTATGACCTCTCTCTATATATATGTATATAATATATATAAAATATATATCTAATATATATAAAAATAAAATATATACACATACATATATACATATATTCACACATATATATACACATACACGCACACACACACATATATACATATATCTCCAAAGCCAGGTGAGTGATGCTGAAGGCAGTTTGCCCCTCACTAGGAAACACCATGAGGGCTGGATTATTACATGTGTGGCCTGAGCATTTGCTGGTAGAGTGAGAAGGCCCATGTCATAAGAAGATTCACAACTAAAACCTCTTCCAATTGCAGGTATCAGAGATCCATATAGGAGCCCAGCCTCAGCAACGACCTGGTGGCGAGGAAGAAGAGTCCTTAACACAGACATCATAGGTGAACTCTTCCAGAATGAGATCAACAGGATCAGAAATGCCCTTCCACTTCCATTAAGCCCCACAGTTAAGAACACTGAATTGGAGTAAGGAATTAATGGGAGGAGACCTGTGAAAACTCCTATACGCTGCTTGAGAAGAATGGCAGACCAACTAATTAACTCATCCAGTAATTTGTCATATTAAATTATCACAGCAATTTGTGAGAAGCAGGGAGTTTCTCTGGGAAATAGGATCCAGGTCAGTGCCTTCTTACAGAGCTAAACCTCTGCAGTGTACGAAAACCTTTCCAGGGCGGCCCATGTACAATGAATATGGTGCACTGGGGCCCAGAAACCACCCTTCTTCTAATACAGGGTTTGTCAAACTTGAAGTTACAAACACTTAGGAGATTTTAAAAGTCTATTATCGCAACAAGCTTTTTAAAAACATGAAATAGAATGGAATGGGACAGAATGGAACTCAATGAATGGATGAAAGGATAGAATGGAATGGAATGGAATGGAATGGAATGGAATGGAATGGAATGGAATGGAACGGAACCGAACAGTGCATTACACTAGTAGAGTTAATATAGTTTTGTAAAACATCGTAAAACCATGCATACATGTGCATGCACACACACACATACACACACACACAATCTGGCTTTTATTTAAATGTATGTTTATTGGTTGCAGGCCAAAACCCCACTATCCTAGCATGCCCATTACCCTAGTGCGCCTTCCCAAACTGAAAGACTGAAAAACTTAAAGTGGTATTTCCCATCATCTCTTGCAGTTAAAATTCAAATAGGATTTAGGTTGGCCAAACATAAACAATTGCATGAGATTCAGAAAGTGTGATGAAGGTAAAAGTCTCTACTTGGGTCCGTCCAACGCTGCTGTTGACCGGCTGGTTCACAGGGGCCCTGGGTTTTCCTGCAGTAACAGTGGCAGAGGTCCCAGTGTCCAGTTGCTGATTTCATGGTAGAGTAGGAGGTCTGTGTTCTGCGAAAGTGGACCTGGCAGCTGCAGCACTCTTCTGGAGGCAATGGCTGCCGTGGCCTTCTCCCCAGCCATGGATCACAGCGGGGCCGTTGTATTCCTGGATGTACCATTTGCCATGTTTGCTTCCTGATTTTCCCGCTTCAGGATTGTGGCAGTGGCGGCAGCTCCCCAAGTGGGCTGACGCTGTGGCACTGTTCTGGAAGTCACTCTGGAACACCCAGCCCACTCCTCCAGCCTTCCCAGGATTTTATGAGTGCTTAACTCTCTTCCTGATTAAAAATTGCTAGAGTTGTTTCTGTTGGCTGCAACTAAACCCTGTTGGGTAATAGAAAAACAGATATGGAGGGTCATCAAATGATGCACCCAAGTCTCCTCTGTAATTAGAGTCGAATTAATGGCAAGGCTGGAACTGAAACCCTGTTCTTCGAACACTGAGTCCTCAGTGAGGTCTGGGGTCCCCTCAGCTGCATTTGTGCAGGAATGGAAAAAGAGGATGATATTAAACCTAAGGAAGGGGCTTAGGTTTCAGATGAAGTTTGTGCTCAAATCTCACTCTCAAGGTCGTCCTCTCCTCCAGAGTTACTAAGGAAGCAGTCACAGAAGGAACAAACACCAAATAATAAGAAAAACATTACCATTTTACAAGCAGCACAAGCCCCTGGCACTCCCATGATGCAGACGACCTACATGATCTGCAGAGGTGCATGGAGTTGGCCTTTCTCCCACTTGAACAGAGATGGTAAGATCTGAACAGCAGACCCCACGCTTCTGATGCGAGCAGTCAAATAGATGAGGCTGACCAACCTGTAATAGGGACTGTCAGGGATGGTTACTGCACTGGAGGCAAAAGACTTAAAGTAGGAGACTTAGGAAGCAGGCAGAGAGAGGACAGGGAATAGGTTCCATCAAGGCTTCAGCCTCTGTCTACCCAGATTGGAGGCACTTTCTCTTGTATCGGGATGAAGCTAAGAAATGGAGGGTGAGAGGCTGAGCACAGTGGCCCATGCCTGTAATTCCAGCACTTTGGGAAGCCGAGGCAGGAGGATCACCTGAGGTCAGGAGTTCTAGATCAGCCTGGCCAATATGGTGAAACCCTGTCTCTACTAAAAATACAAAAAATTAGCCGGGCTTAATGGTGGGCACCTGTAATCCCAGCTACTCAGGAGGCCGAGGCAGGAGAATTGCTTGAACCCAGAAGGCAGAGGTTGCATTGAGCCAAGATCCCGCCATTGCACTCCAGTCTGGACAACAAAAGTTAAACTCTGAAGAAACAAAGAGAGAGAGAGAGAAAGAAAGAAAGAGAGAGAGAGAAAGAGAGAGGGAGGGAGGGGAAGGAAGGAAGGGAGGGAGGGAGGGAGGGAGGGAGGGAGGGAGGGAAGGGCGAGATCAACAGAAAGGATGGAAAATTATTCAACTCCATTAGGCAGAGGTGAGACTACAGAGAGAAGATCCTGTACATTCCCCTCCTGCTACAGAAAGCTGACCTGAGGCAGAATTGAGGGTCCTAGAGTCTAGGGTGTCTGGACAATCAGGAAAACATGAGGGGACCATGTTTAGAAGAATTAGGAAAGAATTCGAGGAAAGAAAGGCCAACAGGAAGATGCAAGACATTAGAGAGATCTTATGCCCTCTTTCATTCTTTTCTCAAAAGTCTTTCTGAATTTAGAGGGTTTTTTTTTTTTTTTTTTTTTGAGATGGAGTCTCACTCTGTCACCCAGGCTGGAGTACAGTGGCACGATCTCCACTCACTGCATCCACTGTCTCCCAGGTTCAAGCGATTCTCTTGCCTCAGCCTCTGCAGTATTGGGAATACAAGTGTGCACCACCACATCCAGCTAATGTTTTTTGTATTTTTAGTAGAGATGAGGTTTCACCATCTTGGCAAGGCTGGCCTCGAACTCCTGACCTCAGGTGATCCACCCACCTTGGCCTCCCAAAGTGCTGGATTACAGATGTAAGCCACTGCGCCCAGCCCAAAATTTAGAGACCTTATATGAACTTAGCTGTAATTGCTCATAAATGCATAGGTGACCGTCTCCTGTAGATTGAGGCTGAAGGAGGCAAAAGTCTCTCACCTCTTACTGGGCCAGCATAGCTCCATTCCCTTCTAAGAGAGGCTTTTTAATAAGTTGGCATTCATCTTACTCTGGTGAGTTTATTTTATCACAGACTCTCTGAGAAGAAAAAAAAAACAACATTGCGACTTACCACAATAAAGTAAATATCACAAGATAAATGACAACGTTGGAATGGAAACCACTTAGGGACTCAGAACGGTCAGATGCAAACAGTTTCAAGACTATTAGCTGTTAAAGGTTATGCCTTATGTCACCCAAAAGGGTTTTCCCCTAGATTTATAGCACAAACTCATGGAAGATTTATTGCCATCTTAATTTTTCCCCCATTTTCACTTTACGAACAGTCAGCCTGGAATTCCTCCTAAGTCATTTAGAAATGAGGAGCCGCTGGTTTTTAAGAAATGTTTTGTGGCACATTTTCTGCAACTTTAATGTCTTTCTTATGAATTCGATTATGATCAAATCATCTCATGCGCCTCTCCAGATTCACCCTCTGCCCTTTGCCACCCACCCTGTTCTCTGTCCCAGGAAGCTGGCCTTTAAGAGCCACAGAACAAAATCTCTTGCCTTTGGCTTTCAGATGGGTACAGCCACAATGGGGAATGACCAGAGACTGGGAAGAGATGGGCTTGGGCTGTTGGTTCCCCCAGATCCTTTCTGCATGCTCCACGGTTGGCTGCAGCCTTGGCAAGGTCTCAGCTT
Source organism: Papio anubis (assembly GCF_008728515.1). Taxonomy (NCBI): domain Eukaryota; kingdom Metazoa; phylum Chordata; class Mammalia; order Primates; family Cercopithecidae; genus Papio; species Papio anubis. The sequence continues at coordinate 111,978,336 of NC_044983.1, forward strand.
CTGTCAGGCGGCCTTCTCACAATGCTCTCTGCCTCCAAGTTCCAGTAACCACTCTGTCCCAGTGATAGAGTGTACATTTGCTCACAATACTGATTCTCTGTCTCAGGGCCCACCCCACTTATTGTGGCTTGGCCATTTGATTTGCATTAGTCCATGGAATGTTAGCGGGCGTGACATCTATCTCATGGGAGCAAGAAGCTTTAATGTGCTCTTGCATGGTGTGGCTCTGCCCCGGGTGCTTCTGACCTCTATCATGAGAAGAGCATGTCCCAACGTGAGACCACTGTGAGCCTGCGCTCTCAAATGAGAAGGCATGTCGGGCCCAGCCAAGCCCAGCAGAGTCCAGCAGAACCACAGCCAAACTACAGCCCTCATGCAACATGCATGAGAAATGATGTTTGTTACCATAAGCCACTGAAATATCGAGGTTGTTGGTTATGACTGCAAAAGTCAACAGATGCAGCCAGGCGTGGTGGCTCAGGCCTGTAATCCCAGCACTTTGGGAGGCCGAGGCGGGGAGATCACGAGGTCAGGAGATTGACAGCATCCTGGCTAACATGCTGAAACCCTGTCTCTACTAAAAATACAAAAACTTAGCCAGGTGTCATGGCGGGCACCTGTAGTCCCAGCTACTCGGGAGGCTAAGGCAGGAGAATGGCTTGAACCCGGGAGGCGGAGCTTCTGCACTCCAGCCTGGGCGACAGAGCGAGACTCCGTCTCAAAAAAAACAAAAAAACAAAAAAACAAAAAAAAAAAAACTAAACAAATGTACTCCCAGTGCCTCTTCAAGACCTAGGGGATACCACTGACATCTACTGCTACTAGGCACAGAGTTTCACTATATGCCTTGTGAGTTCTCTACTCCCTTTCCAAACCTTTATGAATGGTTCCTTTATTAAAGACTCTTCAGTATATCCAATTCAACTAGGTCACCTGCTTCTCGTTGAGACTGTGACTGAAACATGTCATGTTTAGAACAGAGAATATTAGAACAAACCACAAAGAGGTTTCATATAGCGTGATATTGACTGAACTCTCTTTAATAGCAAACAATAACTAGGAGGAAAAGGAAGGGGGGGAGGGAGGAAGCAGAGGGAGACAAACAAAAGGAGAGGAAAGAGAAAGATAAGGAGAGGAAAGGAAAAAAAAGAGGAGGAGGAAGAGAAAAAGGAAGACGTGGAAGTATGGAGTGGGAGAGAAGAAAGTAGTTATTGAGGGCTTACTATGTGCAGACTTTGTGAAAAGAACTTAAAGATAATCTTGACAATAGTAAAAAATAATTGAATTGTTCATTTTTAAATGATTAAAAAGTCTAACTGGGTTGTTGAAAACACAAAAGATCAATGCTTGAGGGGATAGATACCCCATTTACCCTGATGTGATTATTATGCATTGCATGTCTGTATCAAAATATCTCTTGGAACCCATACATATATGCACCTACTATGTACCCACAAAAATTAAAAATTAAATAAAAGGTGATCTCATTCTATCCTTACAACAACCCTAGGTACTATCAATTATGTGCATTTTGTAAATGAAGAAATAAGATAAAAAGAAGGTGGGGTGTTTCCTTAAGGTCACCCTCAGAAATGTCCAGAAAAACTGCTTTACAGCCTCAAGAAAGAGAGAACACAAAGTGGGTGGTAGGAAGGCCTCGTGGTGATAACATCTTCGAGGGCCATGAGGGGTGACAGAGTGATGCTAGTTATTCAAAACTCTTGGACAACATATGCCAGGAAATCTTGCTGGCCAATGGAAATACATCAACAACTACAGCTTGCAAAACACCAACAGGCTCTAAGTAGCTCCAGAGTTCATTTGGATTCTGTGCTTTTTTAAAAAGAAACTCCATTAAATGGCCACGATGAGCTTCTCTGATGCTGGGATTATGCACTGTAGTGCAAAATAAAGTCAATTATGGGGCTCTCCTATGAGTGAGGAACTAACACGCAAGTTCCCATTTTCTCTTGGGCTTTATTTCTGTTTCAAGATTGTCAAGCAAAAGTGATCATTACAAAGATGAGTCTATCTTACACTGATTTTTCACACCAGTCACCTGTTGTTCATTCACAGGTCTTGCATGGAGGTCGATCTCTACAAATGCATGCAGATGTGCTATGATTCAATTCTAATGAGCCTTTCAGAGGAAGCCACACACAACTCCACTTTTACCACTTTTACCACTTACCAAAATGATCAACACACATCATTTCTCTTAACTGTTTTATGCAAACTTAATACATATGCTGAAAAGTAAGAAAAATATAACTCAGATTCGGAAAGAGGGGAAGCAAAGTAAAGTTTATTGACTGATTAATAGGTTCAGCTCTCTATCTACAATCTCCTTTGAGAGGAAGATATCATTACTCTCATTTTATCAATGAATAAACAAGATCTCAGAGGCTGAATGTAATACTTAATATTGAGTATCAACTTGATTGGATTGAAGGATGCAAAGAATTGTTCCTGGGTGTGTCTGTGAAGGAGTTGCCAAAGGAGATTAACATTTGAGTCAGTGAACTGGGAAAGGCAGACCCACCCTAAATCTGGGTTGTCACAATCTGATCAGCTGCCAGCACAACCAGAGCAGTAGAACGTGGAAAGCCTAGACTGGTTAAGTCTTCTGGCCTCCATCTTTCTCCCGTGCTGGATGCTTCCTGCCCTTGAACATCAGACACCAAGTTCTTCAGCTTTTGGATTCTTGGACTTACATCAGTGACTTGCCAGGGGCTCTTGAGCCTTCGGCCACAGAGTGAAGGCTGCACTGTCAGCTTCCCTACTTTTGAGGTTTTGGGGACACAAAACCAGGTTTTGGCTTCCCAGCTCCTCAGCTTGCAGACGTCCTATTGTGGAACTTCACCTTGTGATCGTGTGAGTCAATTCTCCTAATAAATTTCCCTTCACATATGCATCTATCCTATTAGTTCTGTCCCTCTAGAGAACCCTGACTAATACGCTGAGTAAGCCCAGGGTAACATAGCTGCTTCATGGCAGAAGCCAAGTCCTAACAGACTCTTACAGGCTGTCTTCCTACTGTGCGCTCCTGTTCCAGCACAGACCTGGCATGGGCCCACCATGTGCCAGCCATGCCCAAGGCCAAAATTGTCTCAGGGAATGGTGAAGCCCTGAGAATATGTACTAGCTGTCTGTGGTCAACTCTGTTGATATTCAAAAGCATGCAAAGCCCTTCTTAGGGAAAGATTTGTTTATCTCCCTGTTGGCAGCAACCTTGGTTGGACAACTTGATTTTGCCAGAGAAACATGAACAGAAACACGTGGGCTATTTCCAAGTAGAGCCTTTAAAAGCCAGCTCAGAGCTCTTCATGTTCTCTTTTCCTTTCACTACAAGTAACGCGTCATTCAAGGTAGAGGCTGTTCCACCAGCCTGAGTCATGGAGTGAAACCCCCACCATGGATATGAATCGTGAGTGCAAGATAAACCCTTAGACTGGTAGGTCACTGAGATGGGGTCCTTCATCACTGCAGTGTGACCTAGCTGGGGTTCAGGGTTCTGAAGCCCCAAGGGGCACATCCACTGCCCAATGTTTGTGTTTTTTTAAATTTATGACAAATACCAGAGTGGGGAAAGAACAAGTTGGGTTTGAATCCTGACTTTGCCCTTTAGAACCTGAAAATGAGCCATCTTGTGCCATCTTTCTGCACCTTCATTTCCCCATGAGTAAAAATAAAAATCATAATGCCTACCACTCTGATATGGTTTGGCTGTGTCCCTACCCAAATCTCATCTTGAATTGCAGCTCCCACGATTCCCATGTGTCATGGGAGGAACCCAGTGAGAGGTAATTGGATCATGGGGGCGGGTCTTTCCTGTGCTATTCTCATGATAGTGAATAAGTCTCATGAGATCTGATGGATTTATAAAGAGAAGTTCCCCTGCACAAGTTCTCTCTTGCCCTCCGCCATGTAAGAAGTCCCTTTGTTCTTCCTATATCTTCTACCATGATTGTGAGACCTCCCCAGCCATACAGAACTGTGAGTCCATTAAGCCTTTTTTTTCTTTATAAATTAGTCAGTCCTGGGTATGTCTTTATTAGCAGCGTGAGAACAGACATACTTGAGGTGGAAGAGAAATGAGATGCCGAGGCCCTCACTCTGTTTCTGGTACTCCATAAGCACACCTCAACCTTTCTCTATCTTCTCCCTGTTCTCACCCCCTTTCTCCATTCCCTGTGAGCCCTGTCCCATCCTTAAGGATGTGTGTTCAGGCCACTTCCTGCCTGTCTCCACACTTCTGCACTTTCTCTTCTGTTGCCCTTCTGTCTTCCCAGCACCCGGCTGTCCCCTTGCATGCGCACTCAGATCTTCATCTTCCTTCTGATGCTTTCACCTCCTCCTGTCTCCAGCAACTACAACTGCCTCACTTGAGAGCCTCGATCTCCTTCCCTGCATCTGTAATCATCAGTGAAATGTTGAGCACAGCTGGATTTTCTAAGCCAATGGTTAATTGCAGGGAGCTGAGGGTGACCCAATGGCAGTTTCAAGTATTTGGAGTGTGAAGTAATGAAGACGCTGGTGAGCAGACCAGCTGAAAATCAGCAAACAGGCCCCCTGAACAGCTTCCAAGGGTTCTGATGAAAGTGGCTGTCTTTCCCCAGCTGGCGAGGCTTGTGCTTGAGCCGGAAGCAGACAAGAGTCAGAGACCACCCCAGGGAGATATACAGTGGGAAGACTGTGTCCTCAGACCCGCAAAAGGATTTTGATAACTTCTCCAGTTACCATGGCAGCTGGGCTCACAAAGGATTACACAGGAACTAAGCAGCAAAATCTTTAATGAAGTAGTGACCTCAAGAGCCTAGGTCTCCCCTCAGCAGCAACAGTGGCCCCTCGATCCTCATCTCTGCTAATGAGGGACTCACTAACACCCCTCACACAGAGGACAGTCTGTACCGCCCTGAAGATGAAGGGGACACCCAAACACATATGTCATGACCTCAGCTCAGGGCTGTGAAAACCGTGAGAACGGTCCATCTGTGCCCCCTACCGTCTCGTTCTTTGCCTGTCCACAAATCCAGACAAGGGATGGGCAGAAAAATACTCCAGGAGGCCACTCTGCAGGCCACTCTGTGGTCCCATGGGTTTATCTGCACTGAGGGAAGTTTCTTGAAAAGTCTTCAATTTTGAAAGTGTAGCATTTTAAGTGCTTACTCTATGCAGGCATTGGGGACTAAGCAGTGAAAAAAATCTAAGCACCTACACTCAAGGAGATTATAGTCAAAGTGACTGAAATACAAATAAACTAGCTGTTCTAACAGTGAGAAAAGCTTAGGGTTCTGGGAGTTGGGGAGTGATGAAAAATGCATATCACACGATAGGTGCACAATCAATACTTAAATGAACTTGTTTATTATAAAAATGATCAATAAATTGAATCAACAACACACCAGGCACCTTCCTATCCCAGAATATTTGTGCTTACTATTCTTGTACTTACTATTCTTTTTTAAAAAAAACTAATTTTTAATTATTTTTTTTTAGCTCACCTGAATTCACCAGCACTGTCTGGAACATTTTTCCCACAAATACCCTTGTATGAATTTCGTGCTACTGCTTAATAAATTACCACAGACTTAGAGGCTTCAAACAACACAAATCTATTCTCCTGCAGTTCTGGAGTCTGAAATCTAAGATCACAGCAGCAGCAGGGCTGCATTCCTTCTGGAAGTTGCAGGGGAGCATCTGCTTCCTCAACTTTTCCAGCTCCTAGAGTCCTCCTGCATTCCTTAGTTCCTGGCCCCTTCCTTGCCTCACTCCAACCTCTTGCTTCAGTCATCACATCTCTTACTACTGACTCTGACCTTCTTGCCTCCCTCTTACAAGAAAGGGAAGACATTGGGTCCACCAAGAAAATCCAGAATAATCTCCCCATATCAAATCCTTCATCACATCTCCAAAGTCTCTTTTACCAGGTAAAGTAACATATTCACAGGTCTGGGCATTGGGATGTGGATATATTTGCAGGGGGTCACTATTCAGCTTGCCACGACCCTCAGGATGCCTGTCCTTAAATTCTTTCTTTTTTTCTTTTGAGACAGAGTCTCGCTCTGTTGCCCAGGCTGGAGTGAAGTGGTGCAATCTTGGCTCACTGCAACCTCCGCCTCCTGGGTTCAAGTAATTCTCCTGCCTCAGCCTCCCAAGTAGCTGGGATTACAGGTGCCTGCCATCATGCCTGGCTAACTTCTTTGTATTTTTAGTAGAGATGGGGTTTCACCATAATGGCCAGGCTGGTTTTGAACTCCTGACCTCAAATGGTCCACCCCCCTTGGCCTCCCAAAGTGCTAGGATTACAGGTGTGAGCCACTGCACCCAGCCACTCTTCATCTGTAAGGCATTCTCAGTCAATCTAGCATAAAAGAGATACACCAGCCATACCCGGCACTCCGTCTTCCTTACCCTGCTCAAGTTTTCTCCATTTTATTGATTCCCGTCAGAAACACCATGCATCTGTTCATTTATTATTTATTTCCTCCCTCGACTTCACTGGAACGTAAGCTCCAGGAAGGCAAAGAATGTCCTTTGTCCACTCTTACAGCACCAGAGCCCAGAACAGTGCCTAGCACTTAAGTGCTCAATCATATCTGTTAAATAAATGAAAAAATTCAGCCCATAGGTGAGATGGCATTGAAGATGAAAACTCAGCCAGGCAAAGGAGTAGTAGAGAAAAAGGGGTGAAGAGGGCCCCAGGTAAAGAGAAAATATGAACAAAACAAGAAGGTGTGGTAAGTTCCAGAAACAGAAAGACGTTTGGTATCAGTCGGCGGTGCTCACTGTTGGTTGCCTGGCCAGAATCCATCCGCCTAATCCTCTTCTAATAGAACCCCAATTTTGAGCATATGCCCACCACCCCCATACACTCACATCCCACGTCACCCAGCAGAGTCTGCCCCACGCGTTGTTGTTATCACACAGACGCTGGTCCCGTAGGATGTATTTCCTAGGTTCCCATGGCAGCCACTGGTTTGACCCATGGGAGGCGCTGATAAGAGATGGGAGGTGGTATGGACTGAACTGTGTCCCCCCAAAATTCACACATTGAGCCCCTACCCCCACTGTGATGTATTTGGAGACAGGACCTTAAAGAATGAATTAAGGTTCAGTGAGGGTGTAAGGGAGGGGCCCTAACCTGATAGGACAGGGGTCCCTGTAAGAAGAGAAAGAGACCCCAGAGTCCTCTCGCTCTGCACACACACAGAGGAAAGGCCACATGAGGACACAGTGAGCAAGCAGCCGTCGACAAGCCAGGAGGAGAGCCCTCACCAGGAACCAACCCTGCTGACACCCTGATCTTTGGCCCATCTCCAGAACTGAGAAAATGAATGTCTGTTGTTGATGCCGGCCACTGTGTGGTGTTCTGTTAAGGCAGGGCAAGCTGACAAATCCAGGAAGAGAAGGAAAGAGCCAGGATATCCCCCTCCCTTCTTCCTTGACTCTAGCAGCTCTGTCTGGTGGTGGATCCTGCTTTCCCCCCTGCCCTTTCCCCCTCCCCTGAGAGGCCCACATGACTCCTGTCCCTGCCAGGTGACTGAGGCCCAATCTTCAATCTTCCGCCTATGTCCTGACAGCTGTGCCTTGCTGCCTGCTAACCTCTGGGTGGCCACAACTTCCCTTGCTGGCTTCTCAGCCCTTTGTGACCTATGTGACCAATTCCCTTCATTCAATCCCCTCTGTATCAAGAACTCACACTGATTGCTGTGTTCCTTGCTGCACCCTGCCTGACACCTTCTATGGAGCATAAGGTGCCTGAGGGGAAGGCAGCACCAGAGCAGGTTCAAGCGCATGCAGGGGCCAGTTCACCAGACTCCTTGCCCATCTAACTGCAGAGTTGGAATCATACCTAGAGACCAACGAGGAGCCATCCCTGCAGCCTTTTCAGCAGGTGGAGGGACATTTTTAGGGCTCCATTTTAGAAAGATCAAGTCACAATGAGCATCTACCAGCAACGCCTGGAGAATAATTCTTTGCAGCCTATATTTTCCACGTGGTTTCTCTAATGCTGTATGAACACAGCCCAAGACTTTGTTCCCCAAAAGAAATGATAGTGGACAGAGAACAGAGAAACAACAAAGAATAGAAGGTGAGAGCTGGCCTTGCACCTTCCCTAGAGCTAGGCCTTCTGGCTTCTAAATTATGTCGAACTCCTAAATTGTGTCCAAACTGCAATTTGGGGGGACTACTACTGAAGCAACAGTGTCCCCACTCACACTCATTCCCTTTACAAACCCCAGATTCTTGCATTTAAAAGGGAAGAAGGGGCCAGGCATGGTGGCTCACGCCTGTAATTCCAGCACTTTGGGAGGCCAAGACGGGCAGATCACTTGAGGTCAGGAGTTCAGGACCAGCCTGGCCAACATGGTGAAAACCCATCTCTACTAAAAATACAAAACTTAGCCAGGCATCGTGGCGTGCGCCTGTAGTCCCCACTACTTGGAAGGCTGAGGTGGTAGAAATACTTGAACTGGGGAGGCGAAGGTTGCAGTGAATGGAGATAGCACCACTGCACTCCGGCCTGGGTGACAGTGAGACTTCGTCTCTAAATAAATAAATCAATCAATAAAAGCAAAGAAAAGTGGGGGCTGAGAAAACGCAAACGAGAAACACCCCAGGCAGCACTTTGCATATAGGATTTATCAATTCCAAATAAGGGTGTCATATGGGGAATGCCAGCTGGTAGCTGTAATTCAAAGGGCCAGGAGTTTGGTCTGTACCATTAGTCACATGAAGCTAGCAGAAGCCTAATTGTTCTTTGTCATTCTTCAGCAAAACTTCTCTCTCTCTCCATCTTTTAGTTGGTTTGCTTTTCTCCCTTTTCCCCTTCCTTTTCTTCTTCTTTTTTTTTTTCTAATATTCTTGGAAACCCTTTTCTGCCAATCACTGTCAGCGGCTACTCAGGCCTGAGCAGAGCAGCAGCAGATGCACAATGAGATGTGCAGACTTGGAAATGAGCTGTGGAGGGTGCGTGGGAGGGAGCATAACTCTCATGAGAAAAAGCAGGGAAAACACTCAATGCAACTACAGCCTTAGACAAATTCTAATCTAATAAGAATCATTCTTCAGGTGCATAGGCGGGCAGAAAACAGAAGTAAACACTTCATCATGCAGAACTGATTTCTTTTAAGTAATAATAGAAATGTAATTCTCCAAGAGAAGGTCGCTGAGATTCATACATATTGCTAATATATTTAAAGCTGAAGAAGAAAAGACAGCAGTCCCCAAACGGCGGCGCAGAAACTAAATGGAAACAGACAATGTCAGAGCTCAAGGTGAGGCCTCCTGTCCCGAGTGGCCAGGAATCATCAGAGATGCTCTTATGACAGGTATCCTTAATTCTCCAGGTCAGAGGGTCTGGCTGGGCCAGTTAAGGGAGGGGAGACAGGTTTTAAGAACACTGGCTTCTTTTACAAAACAGCAAATATTTCCTAGTGCTTGAGAAATGCCATGGATTTCAGGAAAAGGCTCACAAGGAAATTCAGAAGATCTATTTCTCTCCCGGCATCTCTCACTTATCATCAGCCTATATTCACCTCTGTTCATCGGTGCATGCAATTGATCCTCCGTCATCTTCACAGTCACCTACATAGAACCACTACACAGGGCCTACGGCTGGGAAGCAGTGTGGGGTGGGGTGGACAGGACGCCATCAGCTTTCCACTTAGGCTCTTGTGGCTAATCTGGGAACATTAAGGTGACATATGTGGTCCTTGAGATACACTTGCAGGACTAGTTTTATAACGTGTTTCAGCATTTCATCATTTTTTAATACAGTGGAGATGACTGGGACTTCACTTCAACTCTAAGACGGCCTTGGAATTAATGACTTGATGAAGAAAGTCTTCATCCATAAGGCCAGCGTGCCCCGAAGTCCCCCAAGGAACAGATAAATCCTGATTCCTTTGATATTTTATGTGCAAGGTTTCAGTTGGATCTCCTTAGAGTGTATGCTTTGGGGTGGGTGGAAAGCCTTTTGTTCTGAAAAAATACACAACCATTGAATTCAAAGGAAAAGAACATTAAAACATTAAGAACAAAAATGATCCTTTTTTAAGCCTCTAGAACTTTATGACAATTTGTCAGACATCAACTGTGCCTGCATGCTCTCACCCTGTCTGCCTCTGTCTCTCTCTCCGCTCCAGCCTCTCACTCTCTCTGATATATTCTTCCCTCCCCTCTTTACCTGGCCAACTCCTGCTCGTCTTCCAAACCTCATCCCTGAGGAGTCCCTTCCTCAGGGAAGTCCCTACCTTTGTTAATACAACCCTCTATGATACTATCTCATGGCCTCCTGCACTCCTCCGTGGTGCCAATCACAATTGCAAATCACGGACGGTTGATGTCATTATTTGTTTAATGCCTGTCTCCCCTCCCTGACTGTGAAAACCATGGGCAGTATGACAGCCCTAAAAATGTGCCACTCAGGTCTCCTGCTATAGGGAAGATAAGTGAACAAACGGCTCCAGCTGCTCTACTCTGAACCCACCACTGCAATGTGCCCACACCACGCTTCCCAAGGGCTACTCCCAGCCACTGGCTGAGCCCAGAACTGAATGCAGACCCTTCTGTCCTCTGGGACTCCTCTGACAAGCTGCCTTACATAGAGGGCTCGGTGGTCACCTAACCAAAACCTTGCCAGCATGGGGCTTCAGCCTGAGACCCTTCCTCCCCACCACTCCTTCCTGTCCGGCCTCCTTCACAGGGGCAGACTTGCAAGGCCATTCAATGGCTTGTGCCACTTGCTCTGGCTCCCTTTCCTGAGGATCTATATATAGGATTTGCACTGTTGCAAGCAGCAGTTTCTGCTTATTCCCCTCTGTTTCCTCAGGGCCTGGCACAAAACAGGTGCTCAATTAAGATGTGTAAAATTCATAAATGCTCGCAGACATGGGGGAAACCAGTTGAGAGAGGATGGACCAGTCAGAGCAAACAGGACTCAGCCTCTGGGAAACTCCTCCAATGGCATTCCCTACAGAATCAATAACAGTGCCCTAATCCTCAGGGCATTTGTGTTATATGAATGACCACACCTAAAGGAAACAACTGCAGGCCAGGCACGGTGGCTCACACCTGTAATCCCAGCACTTTATGAGGCCGAGGTGGACAGGTCACTTGAGGCCAGGAGTTCGAGACCAGACTGGCCAAAATGATGAAACTTTGTCTTTAATAAAACTATGAAAATTAGCTGGATGTGCTGGTGCACGCCTGTAATACCAGCTACTCGGGAGGATGAGGCATGAGAATCGCTTGAACTCGGGAGGCAGAGGTTGCGGTGCGTTGAGATCATACCACTGCACTCCAGCCTGGGAGACAAAGCCAGATTTTGTCAAAAAAGAAAAAAGAAAAGAAAAGAAAGAAAAAAGAAAACAGCTGTTCTCAACATTGTTAACATCAGCACCAACATAGCTATCTTTTACTGAGCACTTAGTATGTGTTAGGCATTGAACTATACAATTTACAGGCATTAATTTGTCTGATTCGAATAGTTTAAGTTTTCCTGTGTTGACAACAACAACAACAACAACAACAAAAACAAATCTTTGTGGCTTAAAACGCTCATCTGTAAATCTGAATTCTGTTTCGGACAGCCTGTATTGTCCCCCTCATTTTTCAAAGACAGAGCCTTATTAAGGCTTCTGAACACACAAGGTATAAAGATGGATCCCCATATCCAGAGGAGGGGAGGCCCTGGCTGGCTCAGGCCTCACTCCACTCAGGAACACCTATGACATATTTCGTATTTGCTGGAGTTGAGATTCAGGGACCTGAGGTCATGTCTATAGATTTGTTCTTGTGCTGAAACTCCCTTCTCTCACTAGTTCTAGCAAATCCAAATCAGTTGGCTTTCCTAGCGCCATGCAAAGCACAACTGCTGACCCACTGTTGTCCCTGATGAGAGCTGGCATTCAGCCCTTTTACAGACATGACATCTTGTTATTTTCAGTCTTTACCTTATCTCCATGACAGTATCCAGAATTCCTTGCTCTGGGCTTACTGTATCAGCCAGGCATCTAGAAAAGAGTCTGGTTTTATTTCATTCATCCTCTTTTTTGTTTTTAAATCCACGTTTCCTTTTCATAAACATTAAAATCTTCCATCCTCCTGACAATGTTTAGAATCACTGGTTATCCCAAGTGGCCAGGAAAATGTGACTGAGCTCCACTGTTGGTAGTTCACTTTTGGCAGATGCCGAAGTAGGCAAATTACAAAACCAACAGGTTCTTTTTTTCTCTCTCTCTCTCCCTCATTTCCAAAATACAAAATTGAACTATAGCATTAAATAAAGGTATTCAAACTGTACCTAACACTCCCAATCCCCCAACCTTGCCCCCACTTTTGGAGATTCTGATATGCTCTCCTGCTTGGTAACCTCTGCCATGGATGGGGGTGAAGGGCTAAGGCATTTTCCTCCAACACTGGATGGGCTCAGAAAAATTGAAAGTGGCAGATGATCCCAACCATCTCAGCAGGAATCCATTTTGGTATCAGGACCCTTCTCCACTGAGATCCAGTCTTACTACAGGCCACACATGGGACAGAAGTGACCGACCCACGAAAGGAAAGAGAGAGGCTGCTTCCGCACCGTGCGCTCATCTCTGACGGATGCAGCCTCCCGACTCACAGCCCAAGGCTGCCAAAGTTCTTTCGCCCTGAAGCAGCATCTGGTTTCCTGATTAGAGCCTCTCCTTTGTCAAAACGGGTTCCCTCCCGGCAGGACCTCGAGTCTTTCTAATGCTTCTTAGGTTTAATTGGAGTAGTGGGTCAGAGAAGTCTCAACTGCCCTGGAGAGTAAGGCAGTCCCAGGGAGAGAGGCCTTCAGCCCAATCCTAGGGCTTGTCGCATTGGCCTGAGTCCTACATCCAGCAAGCTGTGATCTGAGTCAATTCCATAACCATTTCAGTACCTCCGTTTCCCCACCCATAAAACTTAGCTCTGGGACTTGGGAGTCTTAATGAGCATTGGCCTTTCCTGAATAAATTAACCAGGTGCCGGAAACATCTGTGGCTGGAGGCAAATCTACTGTATAAACAGAATATGGTATTCTTATACACACAACTGTAGCTAAAGCTCAAATACTAACTAAGCCTGACTTCATCCTAAGTCCTGTGCAGTGGGTATCTGGGGAAAAGCCAACCTCTTCTCCTCTAGTTAGGTTCTGTTTGGAGAACTCACCTTCTCCTTTACGTTGCTCTGTTCTACTCAGGACAAAGGGGTTTCTGTCAAAAGTAAAGGAATCAATAGTTCTTATAGCATCACTTTTCATTTAAATCATATAACAATACTCCAAAAATAAACACCCCCAGGAGAATGTATGCTTCATCCAGACAAAGCCAATATCGGTCTTATTCACCACCATATCCTCAGAGCTCAGCACAGTATTGATTCATGCTAAAAATAAATTCATTGAATGAATGAATAAAAGAAATGATAGCTCTAGAAAAAATGTTATATGTTTGCATGGTTGCTTTATAGCAGCTCCTTCCATGCTGTCCTCAATATATGAGTTTATTAGAGCAGAAAATACTGAGCAACTTGGTAAACCAGTGAAAGCCTCAGATTGAGCCTTGAGTCAGTGGCAGAAGTGGAACCAAAAGCTAGGTCTCCAAACACCCAATTCTGTATTCTCGCCTTAACAACTCACTGCTTCCCTTTATCTATAGTTAGGGCCAGAAAACTACAGCCCTGAAAGCCAAATCCAGACCAATACCTGATTAATAAAGTTTTCAGAACACAGCCACACCCATTCACTCAGATACTGTCTATGGCTACCTTTCCACTACAGTGGTAGACTTGAGTAGTTGCCATAGAGAGCACATGGCCCACAAAACTGAAAATATTTACTACCTGGCCCCTTACAGAAAAAAAGTTAGCTGATGCCTGCTCTATATTCCCCCTTCCCCTAGAATCCCATATCAGTCCCAGGAGCTACCTTTAGAAACACGGGCTCTATGGGCCTGGTGCGGCAGCTCACGCCTGTAATCCCAGCACTTTGGGAGGCTGAGGCGAGTGGATTACGAGGTCAGGAGTTCGAGACCATCCTGACCAACATGGTGAAACCCCATCTCTACTAAAAATACAAAAATTAGTTGGGTGTGGTGGTACACTCCTGTAATCCCAGCTACTCGGGAGGCTGAGGCAGAAGAATCGCTTGAACCCAGGAGGCAGAGGTTGCAGTGAGATGAGATCATGCCATTGCACTCCAGCCTAGGTGACAGAGTGAGACTCCATCTCAAAAACAAAAACAAAAACAAAAACAAAACAAGGGCTCTATGGTTACATTGTTTTGGTCACATAGTCCCCACAATCAGTGACCACTAATGAGTACTTGCTATTGTGAGATCAAAAAGCTTTACCACATCATCTTATTTAATTCTCCCAATAACCCTATGAGATGTGCATTATTACATGTATACATAATGTGATACTAGAATTGGCCTGAACCGTATGAAATTGCCTTTTTTTTTTTTTTTGTCGGTTGAATAGTGGCAATTTCATGTAGATGAAGAGAATACCATTATCTCCATTTTAGAGCTGAGAAAACACGAGAAAGTGGTGCATCAGCACACAGTTAATAAATGAAAGAATGTTTTTTCTTCTTAAAACTTTACACTCCACTTTATTTATTCAAAGTTTTGCTAATTTTGAAGTAAAAAAACTCAGTCCAATGATGCTTAAGCAAGCCTTTCCCAAAATTTATTTTAGAAAAGTTTTCTGTTTGTCTTTTTATCGCCAAGTAGTACCTATGAATATTCCACAAAACTACAGTTCCTTAGGACAGACTTTGGGGTTTCACCGTGTTAGCCAGGATGGTCTCGATCTCCTGACCTCATGATCCACCTGCCTCGGCCTCCCAAAGTGCTGGGATTACAGGCGTGAGTCACTGCTCTCGGTTAACACAGTGAAACCTCGTCTCTACTAAAAATACAAAAAATTAGCCAGGCCTAGTGGCATGTGCCTGTAATCCCAGCTACTTGGGAGGCTGAGGCAGGAGAATCGCTTGAACCCAGGAGGTGGAGGTTGCAGTGAGCTGAGATCACGTGTCATTGCCTTCCAGCCTGGGCGACAGAATGAGACTCCAACTCTGTCTCAAAAAAAAAAAAAAAAAAAAAACCAACAGACTTTGGGAAATACCTCCTCTTCCTTCATCCCCCTCGAATTGCCCACAGCATTTCATAGGTGCTGCCACCTCTGTCCCCCTGGCTGCAGTCATCTCCTGCCTCCCCAGAACACCCACACATGCCCAATTTGAAACACACTGTACCTTGCTCCACTGGCAAGTGAAACTCCATTTTCACTGAAATAACCTGAATAGTCCATGCTACTGCTGCAGGCTAATTCCATTTACAGGAATAATGAAGCTCTATCCTTGTGTGGCCTCGGATGTCAATTTCATACACTTGACCCATCCCATACCTCCCATTTGTGATACAAATAAACTGCATATTCCATCAAGACTGCTTGCTCTCCCTCTAAGCTCATGGTTCTTACGATTTATGTGCCAAATCAGTTGTAGACTTTTTCTCAGTAGTAGTGTCCAAAATCTGAGGCTGCCCTCTAGCCCAGGTCTATTAAGCAACATAATACATGCTTAACTGTGCTTTTTCTTCTTTTTTAAAAGAGAGAACAATTGCTTATATATATAAAGCTTACCGTCAAGGTTCCCTTGATTCCTATTTTCCTTAGGAGTAATACAAGTCCATAATTTGTCATAATCCTCCTCCCTACCCCCTCCTAAAGTATTAACTTGGTAGGGAAGTTGGAAATCTATCACAACCAATGACAGACATCTGTGCACAAAAATAGCAAGTCTCGAATTTAATATTTTACTGCCATATTTTGAAACAACTGGTTAGGCAGCTGCTACTGTTATCTTCCAATTACTTCTCATTTTTCCAGAGACTTAAATGCAAGCTGTAACAAATTAAATCTAAATTTCTATATTCTCTTTTAAAAAATAAAAGACTTTCAGAAAATACTGCAAAAAAAAAAAAAAGTCATAGAGAGGAAAAAAGGGATATTGGCGGCAAGACAGAGGACTTCATTCTCAGTGCCTCCAATGATTTATTTCATTTGCCTTAAGGTATGCAGATATGCTGACCCCTAAGTGATCCAAATCTTCTCCATTCTACATAGGCTCTTAGAGCTGAGACTTCGCAGTTTGCTAAAAATGTACTTTTCCCTGCAATTTTGTAAAGATGCCCAAGAAGAAATTCCTTCACCAAATGTTAAATATTCTCTGCTGTACCACTCTATCAATGGTGTTTAAATACACAAGAAATCTCTCAAAAGCCTTAATAGGTCATATTTTGGAGATACCAATTCAAACAAAATTGCACATGATTCCAATTGAACAGCAAGGCGGAGAACAGTGTAATTATTTTTTTTTCCAACATCAACATGCTTTTCACCTTAAATTATGAGGCTGGTGCTTAGAAATTATATTTTTGCTAGAAAAATAACACATTTTCTAATCTCTGTTTTCATTTTTCATCTGACTCCCTGATCCTAATTAGGGGGCGCTGAGGGTGAGGGTAGGAGGCCCACTGTCACAATTTCTCCTTCCCACTGCCAGGATCCAACATAGATTTCAAAATAGAACTTACGTCACTGAGGCTTTTTTCAGTGCAAGGTTCTGAAGTGGAACACACTTGCTGTCCTTTCGGATGCGGTACCTACACTACTGCTGCACGGTGGCTGCTGCAATCAGCACAGCCAGGTGAACAACGCTCCACTATTATCTCAGGCTTATGGCATATGAGGCTTTCTGGACCTGGATCCTTCCAGCCTTCTGTGTCCCTGTTCCTCCTCCTCCCTGTCCTTGTCCTATTCCTCCACAGCCCGACATAACTATTACTCTTAACCTCTCCATAGAGCTGGCTACTCTATAATGAGCTATTAAATTATGTCTTCCCAATATCATCTGGTAACTTAAAAAAAAAAGTCCAGGCCTTATTGCAACATTTAGTTTAAAAGAAAAAACTCGGCTGGTTGCGGTGGCTCACACCTATAATCCTAGCACTTTGGGAGGCTAAGGTGGGTGATCACCTGAGGTCAGGAATATGAGACCAGCCTGGCCAACATGGTAAAACCCAGTCTCTACTAAATATAAAAAAATTAGCTGGGTGTGGTGGCGTGCACCTGTAATCCCAGCTACTCAGGAGGCTGAGGCAGGAGAATCGCTTGAACCCGGGAGGTGGAGGTTGCAGTGAGCTGAGATAATGCCACTGCACTCCAGCCTGGGCAACAGAGACTCCATCTCAAAACAACAACAACAAAAAACAAACAAACAAACAAACAGCAAAAAAAAAAAACTCCCTCGGCAATACAGTCAGATTCAGGAACCACTGTATGGACAACTCCTGACTTAGGATGGCTTAACTTACAATTTTTCAACTTTACGATGGTACAAAAGCAATGCACATTCAGTAAAATTTTGTTTCATGGTTGCCTTTTTTTTTTTTTTTTTTTGTAGAAGCAGGGTCTCGCTGTTTTCCAGGTTGATCTCAAAATCCTGGGCTCAAGCAATCCTCCCGCCTTGGCCTCCCAACGTGCTGGGAGTAAAGGCATGAACCACTGCACCCAGCCTGAATTTTCAATTTTGATCTTTTTCTGGGCTAGTAATAGGCAGTGTAATACTTTTTCATGATGCTGGCAGCAGCAGCCAAGTTACAGCTCCCAATCAGCCACCCAGTCACAAGGTGAACAACAGATACAGTGTATTGTATTCAACAAATCATATGAGATGTTTACCACTTTATTACAAAATAGGCTTTGTGTTATTTTGCCCAATTGTAGGCTAATAATATAAGCGTTCTGAGCATGTTTAAGGTAGGCTGGGTTATGCTATGGTGTAGGTTAGGTGTATTCAACGCATTTTTAACATACAATATTTTCCCCTTACAATGGATTTATCTGGATGTAACTGCACCTCAAGTCAAGGAGCATCTATACTAGAGCAAACTTCACCAAGCAATAGACTCGCCTGGGGTGCTGGTGAAGACATGTGCTTGGTTAAGCTTCATCCTCAAAGCTCTTAATTCAGTTAAGTCTGGGTTGAGGCCTGAAAATTTGCATTTCTACCAAGTTTGCAGATGATGCTTACCCAGGGACTATACTTTGGGAACCACTGCGCTTAGTTAAGTCCCATGTGGGCCAGGACTGACTGCCTTTTCACCCTGTGTTGAGCAGTGTTTGGCACATTTGTTTGTTGAATGAACACCAAAAGGTGCTCTAACACTACAGAAGAAGAACCACCACAACAATCACCATTCTGAAAGTGTAAGTTTGCAATTCTACTTTCCCCTACAGTGTGCTCCATTTGCAAAGCTAAAACCCACTCATCAAATCAGAGATAGAGATTCAGAAAGGCTGAACTGCCAAAGTATGCAACACACGCTTCTTTAGATGGAAAAGAAGCGTTGACTGTTGGTTGACTGGCTAGTCTTTCTTTTCCTAGAGGCAATGAAACGCAAGCATCTAGTACGTAAGAGCATCAGCAGAAGATAATCCTTTTGTCCAAGTGTGTTTTAAATCAGGAGCAATGATTTACTGCTAACACCAAATATATTTGGAATTCACAGAGGCTTTGCATTGCCAGCCTCTAATCACTTCTCAGCAGAGTACCCCAAAATTGCTACAGTCCGTCAATACAAAATGGGAGATTGTCATCTGAGATTTGCCACATCAGGGATTCATCAAAATGCAAAATCAACACCTTCCCTTTCTCTCTCTCCTACTCCAGATGATTTCTGAATTTCTGTACATTTGTGAATTCACAGAAGCATGAACAGAATGACACGAACATTACAAATGCAAATGTCTTTGTTCCTAACAAATTACTCCAGTTTTCCCTTCTTCCGTAAGTCTGGGAGTGGGAGGGAGGGACTTCACATTACCATTGCAAAATCACCATACGTTTAGAAGCCAGAGGCAAAGGTGAGATATAGTTTTCCAAAGTTTTTTTTTTTCTTTTTGGTCAGGGATAGCTTTTAAAGACACACAACCTCAAATATTATTTTTCCAATGCTGATTTGTACTCTAATAAACTGACATCTGCATCTCTAAAGAAATACTTCACTGTCAAAAGAATCTAGCTTAATTTTGTTTGCTTGAAATGTTTTCATCTCAGACCAAATTTAGAATACCCACCACCTGTTTATACCAATCTCCAGCAAAGCAGCAAAAGCTCACCTCTTCGATTCACTTCCCAGCTGGAACAGTCAAGGTGATGGGAGTTGTGAGATGTTTTAAATTAGCCTCCAACTCCTTGTTCATTTCTGAGACAATGTGCTACCCTTGAGCTCCAAATGCTACACACTTCAACTCCAGAGTACATCAGGGATCATCTTTGCAAACAGAAACCCTCAGTCATATAAGGGACAACATTCTGCAGGAAATGTTGAGGCACAGAACAGTACAAAAGAATGGTGAATAGGCTATTTTGGAAACAATACTTAAAGCTCTTGGTACCTCCTTCCACATCTGTGAATGGGGGCATTAATGGTCATAGAGAGATAGGGCTAGGTCCTCTCTTGCTCTAAAGGTCTGTTAATATATTTGCAAAATACAATAGCTTTTATTCTCCAATTCCCACTTAAGGCTGCACCTTCTAAAATCTTTTGAGGCCTAATAGCAAATAAGCCTTGGCATTTACATGAGTTGGGTTAGGTTTTCTTTTTTTGTCTTTTTTTTTTAGGTTGAAAGCAACAGAAACCAATTCCTACATGCTGAAGAAAAAAAAAAAAGGCAGTGTTATTAAGAAGACTCAAATGTTTTCATGAGGTTCAAAGGCAAGAATCTAAACAGGCCTCAGAAAGATACTGGAAACAGAAAACGCCAGTGTTAGGAACCCAGGCAACATTCTTTTATTCTTGCTCCAGCTGATTCTTCCCCTGTGCTCTGCTACTCAGCCCTGAATTACAAAGTAGTCAAGAGGTTAGACCACCTCTACTCAAGAAATGAGCCTGGATGGACACTAGCATCCCTTAATTGTTGTTTATCTGAAGAGGGTAACTGACTCAGATGTTCAGCTTGGTCCAGTTATAAACACAGACACCGGGAGCTCACTACTGGGATCCTGTGAATCTTGGAATCAGGGTGAATTAGGAGGTGAAACAGTTCCCAGAAATTGGTAGGGAAGGAGAGAGAGTAACTCACCACAGAAGAGATGATATCACATAAATAGGAAGATATCTCGAAACAAGAACTATTTTTCCAGTCCTGTTGAGAAGGGAGGTTGTGCCACATATTGGTAAGAGTACGATGGCACTGACACCCAAGCCTTGAGCTCCAGTCCGGGTCCTGCCACCTCGGGGTGGGTTAACTTTAGTCAATCACAACCTTTTTGAAGTTTGGTTTCATCATTCCTAGGCCGTTACTGTGTTTCAAACCCTTAGTATTTTCTGTATCAAATGCACTGGCTTCATAATGCATTTTACTCTTCTCTAATTCCAAATGAGAAGATACATGAGCAAGTACTTCATGAACTGTAAAATATTAATTTGGAGATTGCTCTTAAAAAGCTACTTGAAATATAATTTGTCTACTCATTTTCTTCTCCAAGTACCTGGGTCTTTTGCCTCCATAATGAGGGCCCCCTTCAGCAGGTATGGAATATCAGACACTATAAGCCAAAACAATACCTACATTAAGACTAGGCGAGATATTTTATATAAGCAGCACATGCATTTTGGTTTCTTTGGCCCATTGCCTCCTGAGTGTGCATTTGTTATAGTACAGTGGGCTAGAAGTAGAAATCATCAGCTGCAATTCCTCTCTGTATCTCATTAGCGGTCTAGTTTCCCCTTAATGCACATGAAGACCTTTCATTAGCAATAATGGGAGCTGCACGCATCAAAGGGAAAAATAGACCTTCTCCATTGTGATCTAGGAGATGAGGTTGACACTTGTTTGCCTGATTGGAGAATTATGACATTCAGAGATGCATGATTAGATCATGGAAAAATTTAAATCTTTGTTTAATTTGTTTAAACTGTTTAAATTAAAAAATGCAATTTTAAAACCTCAAAATGGAGGTCAAGAATCAACACTAAAGAATCACAGGCAGATTGAAATTAGGAATGAGTTAAGTAAATGCAAGCCAAATGACAAGATAAACAAAGGTAGAGAAAGATCACCCAGGGGATTTGACAAAATAAGAACTGTTTCCAGTACACACAAAGTAAGACACTGGCAAGAGAGACTACAGTCCAAGAAGAGACGGCAAGGACCATTTGCTGTCAGAAGCAGTAAACACTGCTGAAAGTTAAACAAATCCTTTGCTTCCATGTCCACAAAGGAAGATGGAAGATGCCAGAAATGGCTGTGCCCTGAAGAAGGGTCAATGAAATAAAATATTACTGAGGGAAATAAAAGTGACACCTGAGTTTGTCTTGAGGTTGACACAAATGCCAGAAGCAGTATTTTCCTACTGCAATCAACGTTAAACAAGGACACTTGGAAACTGGCCATTCTGCATTGTTAAGGGTCTGAGGAAGAAGTGGCAGAGTCCTTCACTTTCGTTCTAATGTAAAAACAGTAATCTGTGGATTAAAGGAGAATATATTTTCTTTGCAGACAACATCAGACAATGAGACCTATTTTGGGGGGTGGGTGGGGGAGTGGTGGGGAATGCTTAGGAAAAGAAAGCAAACATGTACCTGAATCCTATTTTAAAAGACTTCAAGCAAGTCCTAGAATAAGCATGAATTCAGCAGTCCATCTCCTATCCCCTCAACTCACGATGGTTCCAGGGAATACTCAAGTTAGTAAGACTCTGAGGATGTATTCAATCTGTAGCAGACTGCTTGCCATTGATTCCATGAAAAGATTGAAAATTGGTTGCCTAACTCATACAAAAATGCAATTGGCCTCAACATCTGATCTCATGGAATCAAAAATTTTTTAGGGATAGGTGCAGTGGCTCACATCTGTAATCCCAGCTCCTTAGGAAGCCAAGAAAGCAGCCAAACCAGCCAGGGCAACATGGCGAAACTCCGTCTCTACAAAACACACAAAAAAATTAGCCAGGTGTGAAGATATGTGCCTAGGGTTCCAGCTATTCGGGAGGCAGAGGTGGATCAGCTGAGCCTGGGAGATCCAGGCGGCAGTGAGCGGTGATTGTGCCCACTACGCTCCAGCCTGGGTGACTGAGTGAGATTCTCAACAAGAAAAAAGAAAAGAAAAATGTAGAGAGATGCAGTCTTTACTATGCTACCCAGGCTAGCCTTTAAAAAAAAAAATGTCAATAGCTTTTGGGAGTATAAGGGGTTTTTGGTTACATGGGTAATCTGTATAGTGAAGTCTGACATTTTAGTGCGCCCTTCACCTGAGTAGTGTACTTTATACCCAATATTCAGTTTTTATCCCTCACGCCCCCCTACTCTCTTGCCTTCTGAGTCTCCAAAGTTCATTATACTCTTCGTGTGCCCACAGGTTCACTTAGAATAATGGCCTCCAGAGCCATCCGAGTTGTTGTAAAAGTCATTATTTCATTCTTTTTTATGGCAGAGTGGTATTCTATGGTGTAGAAATCAAATTTTGAGTCTAATAAATTGATCACATGGCAACTACGTGAGGGCTTAACAGCCGATAAGAACAAGAATGCAGGTTACTCAGACAAAGCAATGTCTGGGCAAACACCAAACTCCTACCGAATGGCCCAAACTCCCCACATTGGAGCAGGGGTATAGCACTTAGAAAGCATTCCTTGCATACCTGGACTATATCCCTAAAATCACCATTGAGGCTTACGCAAAGCCAGTTCAGGTTCTGCCAGGAGCTGTGGAGCCAAGCAGGCTCAAAGTGCGTTACAGGGAAGTGTCTATTTATGTAAAATGAAGTCTCAAGGCAGTAACTACTGGGCCACAGCAGTTTGCTCCAGCAAACTGTAATTTCCCAATAGCTCTGGCTTCCCATTTCTCACTCCCTGTCTCAGGTAATTTGGAGTCAAATGAACCCCTCTTCCAATCCATCCAAAGAGGTTCTGACTCCAACTTGGGAGTCACCACTTTTCAATAATAGACTCAGATCTTTATCCTCTTACCACAATGACTACTAACCACTGTCACCCCTTCTGTCACCCCAATTGCAGAAGGATCCTCTGTTGAGATGGCCCAAAGCACTCTCCAAGGCACTTATGACTTCATACTCTATCGGCTTGTATGACTTCATGTTCCCCCCTTGAGTCATATGCTGATTAATAAGCTCAGAGGCAGAATCTGTGTCCTGTCTGCTTTGGAACATCAAGAGTGCTTGACATAGTAGGTATCTGATAAATACTTGATAAATTAAAAAAAAGAGAGAGAGAGAATTTTAAAAAGTACAGAACTAGCATAGAAAAAGATGCCCAGTAAGAATTTTTTTTTCAAAATGAGTGTATTACATGCTTAATTTGGTTGAGAAATGTTTATTGTAAAAATGGAGTTTCTAATGAAAATAAAAAATTATTTTGTAACATTCTGAAACTACTACACCTGAGTTTGATGCCAGCATGGTTTGAAAGTGAAGCTGATACAAGTTTTGTAAAGGATGTTAAAAAACTATAGTATGAAAAATGTAATAATATTTTAGAAGACACTAAAACTTAAACATTTAGATGCTGTATATGAGAAATCACAGCAAGCTCTCTTAATTGGGTTAACATTAGATAACCACATCTCAATTTCCAAGCTTCCAAAAATAGGTAAAAAAATTATTTTAGTTTAAGTTGATATTAAAAAGAATAATGCATTGGGAGCAGAAATGCATTCTTTCAGGTTTTAAGAATAATGTTATGACTAATAGATTATCATCAATGACTATAAAGTTAATGTCAAATATCTTCTATTTTCTTGGTGTTTTAACATTTGATTTTTTCATTAGATTAACATGCTAGCTTTTCCTGTCTTTTTGTTCTTGCGTAAGTGAATGATTTATTAGACCTGGTGCTCAATTTACGGGCTTTTCTCATTTCAACTTGAAGAAACTGCAAATATTTATAGAAGATGAATCAGATGTATTTGTTCCTGAAAAATGTCAGAATACAGCACTCAAATTAAATGCCGAACAGAAGCTATTCCCTAACACTACATACTGTGGCGATTTAATTTCCACTGACATGTTTTCCTAAACAGTTTTTCCCACTATGATTAATTCTCCAATCAAAAATTACTGAACTCTTTCATTAGGTGTGTATTCACGTTATTAAGTTATAGAAATCTAAACAATCATAAAGAATTTACAAATCACACCTCTAACAACATAGTTGAATTGATTCAGTTAAATGACTCTTACATCCTAAAAAATACATAGGTTATGTTCAAACTGATTTTCCTTGCTTTTATTTTGCTTGCTTGCTACTTTGAGTGCTTTGTTTAACTCCACAGTAAGATCCCAAGTCTAGAAAATTAGAATGCAGAGGAAATGAACCAACAGAGCATACACTCCACAAGGGCAGGGACCATGGTCAGTTTTACCTGTTAATATATCCCTTCCGTCTAACATAGTCACCCTCAAATTTGTGTTGACTCCAATTTAAGGTATCACCATGGGTAGGAGGGCAAAAGAGCAGAAACTCTTCAAGGCAATTTGGCAATACAGGTACAAGGGCTGACATTTTACATACCCTTTGACTCCAAGTCTACATCAAAGATTATCCTAAAGAAATAATTATGTATGTGAGCAAGTGCTTGGATTCTAGAATGTTCTAGGTCCTGAGCTTTTTAAAGTAAAACCCAGCTAACAACCCAATATCCTGGATAGGGTGCCTAGAGTGCCTCCCTCATCATAAATACATGCTGAGTGGCTGCCGCATACCAACCAGAGTTCTGCACACTTCACCCCAGCTGCCAACAAACGTCTTCAACACTCGCAGCTACCTTGTGAGGTAAGAGACCTGCTCCCATTTCTCATCTCATCTGGTTGACAAAAAATGAGGGCCAGGGAGGTTAAGTAACTCATGAAAAGGAGGAGCCAGGTTTCAATCTGGCTGCCTGATCCTAGAGCCCCAGTAGTACCTTCAAAACAATGTTGTCCAAAAAACGGATTTCTCGACTCTCCTGATCTTTCACCCATCTCCTTTTTTGATAACCCTCCTAGGGGACCGTCATCTAAAATTCTCAAAGGCACACCGCCACCAGCTGGCAGGTCTCACTGATTTGGCGGTGCACAAACAGCAAAATCTGTGATAATCTTTAAAATAGAAAAATTACTAAAATATATTTTTCCCAGTATACTACTAGTCTCCTAATTCCTCATTCACAACACTTGCTGTTAGCAGAATTATATTTCATGGTTTGGGAAGACAAATGTGAAGTCCTAAATAATATAAACAAAATGAAGTTTACTTGCGGTGACATGATTCTTTTCATTAAAATTTCTGTGTCCTGTCCGGGAGTGGTGATTCATGCCTATAATCCCAGCACTTTGGGAGACAGAAGCAGGCGAATCACTTGAGGTCAGGAGATGCAGACCAGCCTGGCCAACATGGTGAAATCCCATCTCTACTAAAAATACAAAAATTAGCCAGGCGTGGTGGCACATGCCTGTAGTCCCAGCTACTCTGGAGGCTGAAGTGGGAGAATCGCTTGAACTCAGAAGGCGGAGGTTGCAGCGAGCTGAGATCACGCCACTACACTCCAGCCCGAGAGACAAAGTGAGACCCTGTCTTTAAAAAATATATATCTTGTGTCCCATGGCCTATGAGTACGGAGACTGGTTGACCATCACCTGCAGAAATGAAAAGGCAGAATGACCGGAATTACGCCAGGTGATTCCAGGTCCGGAGACAAGGAATTCCTGGGCAAGTACAGGAAGCGTGGACATCTCTTGGGGTGCTCATTTGGGAGCAGCGAAGTATAAAAATTCAAAAAAAAAAAAAAAAATTCACAATAGGTGCCAGGGTCTCTGAGTCAGGAGCTGGGATAAGTAGTTGGGAGAAGTGGATTGAAAGGTGGCACCTGAGAGGCAGCAAAAGTGGTGAAACTTCTGGTCAAGGCTTGTTTTAGCTTTCAGAAATTAAGTATAAGCAAACAAAAGTAAGCTAGAGAAAAAGAGAAAATACATCTAAAATCAAATGAGCAAGCAGTCAAGATTTTGTTTTATTTTATTACGGCTAGAAAGACACTGTTAGAGCCAAAATCGGCAATGACACTAAAGAAATCCTCTGTGCTTTTCAATATGCAAATATATTTCTTCCAAGAGTTGCCCTGGTGTGATTTCAAGAGTTCATGTCAACTTCTTTTCTGGAAACTTCCTTTTCTTAGTTGTTGTATTCTTGAAGAGCCTGGGCCATGAAGAGCTTGCCTAAGTTTTGGGCAGTGAACTCCTTGATGTTCTGGCAGTAAGTATTTATCTGGCCTGCGCATGTGAGAAAGAGATAGAGCCATAATGTTCCACAAATTGTAAAATGATCCAGAAAGCTAGTCGAACAGAAAAATCAGCATAAAACAGAATCACCTGTATATTGTTTTGAATCCAGAGTTTATTTTTCCATAAGGGATAAGAAATACAAGTTCTTTTGAAAATAAGCTACTGTCCACTCTTAATTACATGGAGAATAAAGAGAAACTACTCCTCAAAAGCTTATCAGCCCTAAGGACATAAGAGCTGTCAGTCAAAAGGACTGACTAAGTAGATCAAACCAATGCTGTACAACTGAGAAAACAGAGAAAACAGCATTGACTAGCCTTCACAGATAGAAAGGAGATACTAACAATACATCACAGAGCTGCAAACCAGCCAGACCCACTGGACCCAGATGTGAACAAGTATGGTTAAGTTTTCAGTTTGTGCTTTGAGAATGTTAAGGAGTTTTCCTATGAGTCAAGACAGAGTAGGAGTAGAGAGTTCACTTGAAGAAAGGGCTCCATTATTGTTTTTTATGTCTTTAATGATCTAATCCATCCAACAGTTGCATCAGTTACACACTTCTTCAAAATATAAGGATTTCAATTCTGTTTGAATTGGACCTTTGGGAAGGAATTGTGTCTCATTTCCAAATTTAATTTGTATGTACACTAGAAAATGTTAAGGAATTTGGAATTTCCTCCCACATTACAAACTTATCAATAGAACTGAGAAACTGCCAATGAGCTTTTGAGTAGGATTTTCACTTTGATAAAATCTTCTCACAGGTTAAGTATCTGATTGAATCAAATGGCATTTAGCATTTCTATAAGATTATAGCCAAATAAGGGCATGAATGCCATATATTCAAAATCAAGTCCTAGCACAGGACACAGGACCTTTACTGCTTAAAGGTGGTATTAAACATTAAGTATAACCAGAAAAAGTTCATCCAGAAATATATTCGTGCTGCCACAATTTAAGTCCAAATAAGGGAAATAATTTCCTAAATTCAAGTCAAGTACCAACTGTACAGGGCAGGGCTGGAAGAGGAATAGTAAGAGGCCTGAGCTAAGTGATCTTCTGCATTAAGACTGTAAACAATTTTTCTGGCTTTCCCTGAAAAGGGACTCATCTTACAAAGTTTATAATGCCATCTCAAAAATGTTTAGAAACATGGAGTGAAGCACTGAAAGGATCTGGACAAAATAACAAACTCTTACAAGTTCTTAGATTTCAGATATTACAGGTGCTAGACTCAAATTCATCCTGCAACTATTGCAAATATACTAGCTTTTATGGTGTGCTTTTCTGTTTGTAAATTTCTCACTGTCTTCTGCTTCCTGAGAAACGAACAAAACCCGCCAGGTTTTGCACGGGGCAACAATACCTGCAATGAGCAGCGAGTCCATCCTGGCAGGGGGCTGTGGTGGTTTGAAGAGTTTGGACAGGTCCTCCTCAGGGAGCGGGGGTTCTCCTCGGCTCTGGCGCTGCATATTCTCCTGCTGGCGACGCTGCTGATACTGAAATTCAAAGGGAAAATGATTTGGTTATATTTCTTCTAGGAGAAAAAAAAAGATGTCCTTCCGCTACACAACCAACAGAACCCTACTGCTCTGAATTACAACCTCAGTTTTTATCAGTGGCAACATTTGGTAACTTACGTGTAAGAAGTTAAATACGCCAATAGTAGAAGAAAATTCCTTTGCTGAAAACTCTAGTGTCTAGAGTTTTCACTCTGAGCTCTAAGAGTCTATAACTAATGATTCGGAAAACAAAACTAGTTATGTAAGTAACAGGGGGCTTAAAGGGAAAGCTCATGATTAGTAAGGTAAACGGAATTTCTTTACCATTTATGACAATGGGGTAATAAATGATTCATCCTAATTTTAATGACTAAGTAATGAACTACCACACTGGAAATTCTTTCACCTTTACTCCTATTGACCTAAAATAACAATACAGACTGCTATGTTCACTACTGTTACAACTTTTTCTTTTTTTTTTTTTTTTTGACAGAGTCTCACTCTGTCACCCAGGCTGGAGGATAGTGGCACAATCTTGGCTCACTGCAACCTCCGCCTCCCAGGTTCAAGCAATTTTCCTGCCTCAGTCTCCCTAGTAGTTGGGTTTACAGGCGCCCACCACCACACCCGGCTAATTTTTGTATTTTTGGTAGAGATGGGGTTTCACTATGTTGGCTAGGCTGGTCTTGAATTCCTGACTTCATGATCCACCCGCCTCAACCTCCCAAAGTGCTGGGATTACAGGCAAGAGCCACCACTCCTGGCCTATTGTTACTACTCTTAACAGATAATCGTCTGTACCTTAGCTCCATAGCTAAGGATGGATACTATTAATAGCTCAGATAATGCTTCAAATACTTTCAAACTCTGGATTCCTATGATTCGCTAAAGAGAAAGTAGGGATATATATAAACTTTTACTATAAACTTATAGATCAACTACAATAAGAGCTAAGAGCTACAACTGCTCGCAACAGTGAAGCACATAATATCCCATACACAACCTTAAAATGTCAGGTAATGAGAAACCAAGGTGGGCTAGTAAAAATTTAGTCTTTGGATTCCTAAGAAAATCAAGGGAAACAATTCTTTCTAGTGAAGGAAAGTAACTTGCTTTGTGAAGATTCCTGTATTCATTATGGGGTACTCATAGGAAACAAATATTCAATTTGATACCCTGGGTGAGTCCTTCACCTACAGGAAAAACCAGCAGGAAAATGAAATCCAGCTGAGATGATTGTTTTCCTCCTCAGTTTATCAGACATTTGTAACCACTCCCATCTTTTCAGTTAAAAAAAAAAAAAAAAAAAATATATATATATATATATATATATACATACACTGATTTACATATGTTTTCTCAATTCTAAGCTGGCAGAAACAAAGTACTTTAAATTTCACTATATATTATATATGAACTCTGATATTAAGGAAAAATTTAAATACAACATTCTCAGAATCACTTAGTTGTGCTTAGAATTCTATATTTAACAACGCTCTGTTTAAAGTACATTGTAATGAACAGAGTAGTCATATATAAATACTACTTTCACAGATAAACATTCTGGAATCAACTTATCTATGAATCAAATGCTAAGAACACTTTAGAGCAGTATAGTCCAAATACAATATTCCAGGAACTGTGAAAATCATGTGGCCTGCAGGCAATATGAATAAAGGTTAAATGGCCACAGCCATAGATGTGTGCATATGAGAATATTCAGATAATTCCAGGATTTTTGTCTGTATTATACTATCTACTTCACAGCAGTTGGTCTATTATTTCCTATCAAAATTGCTTGCTCTTAATCACAATTGCTCAGTTTTTTAAATGAACTGAAGATTGCTAACTATGCCACAATGAGCCACTGCCATACCAATTATAGTTAGTAAAGAAATGAGCTGTGACATTCTGGAATCTCTTTGCTTCTGATTTTCTCAATAAATGTACCTCTTATTTGCACAACCTTGGCATTACAATCTGAGTTTAATATAATAGCTCTTTTTAACACAGGTATGTTTAAGTATAACATGTAAATAACATGTTACAAACATGCCATATAAATAATAATCTTTTAAAAATATAATATAGAGTAACTAGCTAACAGTCAGTGCTTTATCAAAGATAATTTAGGCCATTTTGAACATGACTCTTGAAATACATGAAACTTAGAAATACATGTTTGTTGAATTTTTCCACAATACCAACCTGATGTTTCTGCTGCTGTTGTTTACTAGTATTCCTCATGTATGTGTTGTATTTAACTATATCTTGGCTCATTTCATCCACTCTGTCCATCAGCAACTGTAGATTCTTCCCCAAATGATTGCTGAAATGTAAAGTAAACATACTGACAGGTCTTACTTTAAGTTATAGCTTTGCTACTGCTCTAAACAGTTTTAAGATATGAACTTGAACTGGCTTTTGCTAAAAGAATAAGAGCACACATATGCATAAGAGCAAGGGCAGAGGAGAAAATCTGAGTCAACTTGTTACTAAACTTTCCATACCGAACTTCCAACTATAATCTCAGGGATACCTGAAATAGCTGAGTTTCTTATTGAGAGAGCATAGGTATGTGAGGGTAGGAACTGTGAAGCATACTTAGTGAGCCATCTATAATACATATTTCTTACACCAAGTTCAGTATTCCCAAACTCTTTTCATTAACTTACCCCTGCCCAAATGCATTCCATAACATTTAAATCTGTAGTCACAGGAAAGAACCATACAGATTTATGACATCTGGCACATGATTTCTTTATCTAGAAGGTTTTAAATGAGCAATGGCAACCTTAATTCTACAAAACCTGATGAACAGGCTCCTTTCCTCTTACCTTTCCCAGAATCTGTAGTACAGTCTTTCATATTTCTTATTCTCTCCAGAAATTTCTATTGCAGCTCAGTTACCAACATCGCTTTATAAAGTGATGTAATGACTGACACAATGACCAGCATATTCATTGATTTCTGCCTGCAACTTACCTCCTACCATGGTAACGCCTGGACAGCTACTATATTTTTAAAATAGCGAGCTTCTAAAGAGTAGTGCCCATTCATTAACTGCCAAGAGATATTTACTAAACTCCTATTATGTGCCAGCCTTAGTACTAGAAAACAGGGAGACAACAGTGAATAAGACATACATTACATGTTCTGTATCTTCATTGATCTTATAACTGATTAGGGATGGAGGAGAAAGAGAAGGGGTAGGTGAAGAGACACTTACTTTAGATAGCACAATCAGAATATCTCTTTGAGGAGATGACAGACTGAAAGTGAAAGATGAGCCAGCTATGCCAAAAATATTCTAAGCAAAAGAAAGTACAAGTCCTGAATGCCTGAGATGAGCAAGAATTAGGCAGATTTGATAACAAGAAGAGGCCTGGCATGGCTAGAGCACAGTGATTGGGTCAGGAAGACCAGACAAGCACATGTGGGAAGCTCATTAGCACCATACAGCTCCCCAGCAATGTAGTTTGCTGTGAATGAGACCTCACAACTGCAATGTTAATGATACCCTGGAGTTGCACATGTTTATGACACACTTTGCTTAAATTTTAAAATGATCATTTTGCTCCTATGCAAATAGACTGGAGAGGAGAAACCAGGAGGTTAGTTAAAAGTCTACTGTAGGGTGTTGGCGAGGATGTGGAAACATGAAAACACTCATACACTGGGGTGGGAAGGTAAAGTGATACAGCTACTGTGGAAAACAGTTTGGTGGTTCCTCAAAAAGCTAAACCAAATTACCAAATAACCCAGCAATTCCACTCTTACGAATATACCCTATGAATATGTATATACCCTAGGGAATTAAAAATATATACTCACACAAAAACTTATACATGTATGTTAATAGCTACATTATTCTTAATAGTCAAAACTAGAAACAATGTAAAATTCCATCGAATGATGAATATTATACATCCATACAGTAGAATGTTATTTGGCCTTAAAAATGAATAAAGTACTGATACACCCCACAACATGGATGAACCTTGAAAACATCTGCTATGGGAAAGAAGGTAGATAAACTTTTTTTTTTTTTTTTTTTTTTTTGGAGACAGTTTCATCATCCAGGCTGGAGTGCAGTGGGGCGACCTTCACCTCCCAGGCTCAAGCAATTCTTGTGCCTCAGCCTCTCGAGTAGCTGGGACTACAGGTATGTGCCACCACACCTGGCTAGATTTTTTCTATTTTCAATAGAGATGGGGTTTCGCCAGGAACTCCTGACCTCAAGAGATCCTCCCACCTCGGCTTCCCGAAGTGCTGGGATTACAGACATGAGCCACTGCTCCTGGCCAGGACTCTGTTTTATAAAATATACAGAATTGGCAAATCTGTACAGATAGAAAGTGACTAGAGGCTGCCAGGACTTAGGGGAATGGGAATGACAGCTTAATGGGTTTGGGTTCCTATTCAGGGTGATGAGAATGTTCTAGAGCTAGTAATGGTTGAACAACATTGTGAATATACTAAAAACGACTAAAGTGTACGTTTGAAAAGGGTTTAAATGGTCAATTTTTTCTCTATTTTAAAAACTGCACCTCTGGCAAATAATCTATCGTGATATTACAGAGAGAAATTGTGGTGACTTGAACTAGGATGGTGGCAGTGAGCATAGAGAAAAGTGAGCAGAACTGAGAGAGATTCTGGAGGCAGAGCAGGCAATCTTTATTTGCTAGGGGGCACAAGAGAGGAATGGAGGGTGACTCTCAGTCTTCTGGCAGCTGGTTATTACATTTACCGAGAAGGATAAAGGGCTGGGATTACAGGCGTGAGCCACCGCGCCCGGCTGTAAATTTACCTTTTAATCCCAGCCTGGGACTACCTAGATAACTTTCGTCCAGTAAATGGTCTGATGACTTCACCTGTTGAGGAATCAAGTGCTTCTTTCTTATTTATTTTATTGTGTTGTAATTTTTAAAATCACTTTTAACTTCAAAACAATTCTTCTCTGGATACAGTGTATTTGCTTCTGTTTTACCCTGATTTCTAAATAGTTGATTTAAATTCACTCAGACTTAAGTATTTGAATTGGG
This sequence comes from Papio anubis, assembly GCF_008728515.1. Taxonomy (NCBI): domain Eukaryota; kingdom Metazoa; phylum Chordata; class Mammalia; order Primates; family Cercopithecidae; genus Papio; species Papio anubis. The sequence continues at coordinate 112,011,241 of NC_044983.1, forward strand.
CAAGACTGGGGAAAAGAGAGGCAGACAGCGGTCAAAGTGCAATGACTTAAAAACATACTACAAGTCTGGAATCTATCCTCAGGACAGTGGGAAACCAGCTGAAGATTTTAAGCAAAGGAGTAACATGAGCATCTAATTTGCATTTAGCAAGATCATTACAATTTTGAAAGAGGAAAAGGTCAAAAACATGAAGTCAGGAAACTGTGAAAGTAATGAGGAAGAGAAATAAGGTCCTAGACTAAGGCGTTAAAAGTCACAGGAGTAAGACAAAATCGTCCCATGAGTACATGTGTGAGAAGACAGACCCTGAGGGACACGGACAGAGATGAGCGGAGGGTTCACTGTGGAAAATGAGGGGAAACCCAGAAGAGCTATAGTTTCACAGGCTCCTAGGAAAGGATCTCAGGAAGAAGGCCTTATCAACATATTACGTGCTGAAGAGTCTGAACTACTCAGTGACGTAGTGACATCAAAGTCTTTTGTGACTTTGGAGGGAGGTCTTACTACATACAATGGGTGGAACACTACAAACTGTTGTCAATCACTGGGAAATCAGTGGGAAATGAGGAAACAGTGACATCAAAATTCTATCGAGAAGTTTGATTATGAAACAAATAGAAAAATTCAGCAGAAGACAAAAGGAGATGGACACTAATGGCATGAGATCAAAAAGTATTCTTTTCATAAGCTTTCTTTTGAGATGGGGGACATAAACAAGTTTAAATGTCTTTGTTTTTAGGAGATGCATGCTGAAGTATTTAGGGGTTAAAAGTCATGTCTACAATTTACTTTCAGATGGTTCAGAAAGAAAAAGCGGTGTTTATGTATGTAGATAGAGTGCAAATGTGGCATCATATACAATTGGTGAATCTAAATGAAAGGTTTATGGATGGATGTTCACAGTGTTTTTCTTTCAAATTGTCTAAAGAGTTGAAAATTTAAAAATAAATTTTTAATTGGAAAAACAAGCCTATAAAGATTAAAAAAAAAAAAAAAAAAAAAACTAGTATAGAAAGAAACTGAAAATCTATGAAGAAGGGAGTACATCAATCTAATGAGGTCCTGAGAACGCAAGAAGACAGGGGGCACCGGCTTCAGATTTCTGATCCTTTCATTTTTACCAATGAGGAACGTGAAGCCCAAAGGGCTATGTTAAGTATAAGAAATGTCATTAGCTACGTGATTAGTTGTTAAGTCATTTATGTCATTAATTGCAAAAGGAAATCAAAGAAAGAAAAGATCGTCACCAATGCTGTGGCTGGGAGGTTAAGGGGAAAGCAGTGACAGTAGGGAAAAAATAACAGCACAGGAGAGGTACTGTCATATGCAGAGAAAAATCTATTATTTATACCCAGACCTTAACTCTTGGAGGTTGTTTACAGTAATGAGAAAGGCACTACTAAAACAGACCCACTGTTTCTACCAGAAAAATCTTTAATATAAAGTACTAATATTATCTGCTGCAAGTATATGAAGTTATCGTGAAAGAACACTGCCACAAGCACATATGTGTTTACGTATTTCATAACTTTTATATTATGTGGACTTTACGTATTTCATAACTTTTATATTATGATAATGCTCTTCGGAAAAAACAAATCAGAAACACACACACACACACACACACACAAATCTGTGTACTACAGGCCTTAAAGTGGCATCAGAAATTAACACTGACAGAAAATCAGACCACTACCAAGACCAACTTTGTGAGAATCTTTTCAGTACCAGTTTAACTAGGATGCTGAAACAGGGACTTACTGTTAGGAGTTTCAGTAACATTGCCTTTTCTTTTATTGCCAAGCAAATAAAGAACTGAAAACAGATAACTTAAACAGATGTGAACCAGCACATGAAGTGTTAAGTCTGCTCTGGCTACAGTATCAATTTATGCTTATAATCCTTAATGTACGATGCCCACCCTTAGTTTACTTTTTTTAAAAGAGGAAATAAAAATAGAATTGTTTTATATGTGTGAAAAGCTGAACGCCTGTGTTACACATTTTTAAAAACTAATAAAGGCTGTTATGGAATAACTATTGTTAGAACTTCCACCTAATAAAATGAAAATCAAAAATTAGAATTTTTCAACAAAAGCAAATGCAGTATGTTTTAGTTGTCACACAGAACAAATTTATCAGTCACACCAAAGAAACCAGTGCCCATGTATAGGCTCTGAAAGGAAAGACCAAGTTTAAGCACCTGCATAAGAAAGATTTCTGATGAGGTTTCTTATAAAAACTTTTATGGCAACTGGCCTGAGCCATCATCACACAACTACTGTTAGAAATTAAAAACTGAGATGTACAAAACGTATCTTTCTGTCTTCTAAAATACTATAATCGATTTGGTTGAATATAAGAGTCTAGTAGCAAAAACCCACTGCTTCAAGGTTGCTTCATTCTTCTTCCTCCTAACAGAACACGAATTTACACTTTCAATAATTTCATATGGAAAGCAAAGAAATGGGGCCTCTTTTCCTCGTTTACATAAAAATACAGAAGACAAAAACTATAATAAAATATTTGTCTAGGTCTCAGTTGCTAGGGCAAACTCAGAACACTTTCTTGGTTATTATAAATGCTGCTTTGGACAAACAGACATGACAGACCAGCTCATTGGTAAAGTTAAAGCACCATCAGGGATGTATTTCTTTTGTATGCTCAATAAAGGAAGCCTGGGAAAAGGTGAAGACATGAATTATGTAAGCAAAAGCTTTCATGCAGTAAATTTAAAATTATTATATAACTATATACTTAATACATCAAATTGTAACCTTGTATGCTGAAAAAGGTTCTTAGCTAAACGCTTTAAATACAGGTGTGCCGAGTGTGTTTGTAAAAACAATAAAGAAAAATATGACCGTCTAAAACAGACAAATTAAAGGACTATTATGAATATATGTTTGCAGTCAAACAGTACACTCTTCGGTGCCAAATTAGCCTTGCAACCTGGCTGTGTTACTCAGCACTCCATTTACATTCATCGTCCATCTCCCTGCCCTGTTAAGACTTTCTTGTGGCCTTTTGATCAATTAATGCAATGGAAGGTGGCGCTTCAACCACAGTCCTACCCATGCCAGAGCATGAAGAAGAACATTGATGTCTCTGGCCCTTCTGGGTTCATCCCACTTGCCTTATCTCAAGGAAGTACAACGTCTGTACACTTTTTTTTTTTTTTACAAGTCTCTAAGATAACTAGAAATCTGATAAATAATTTAGTCTGCTTCAAACTGGTTGCTTAAGAAAACACACCTTGTTTCTTTCAGCCAACAAGCATATATTGATTCGTTACCTACTCTGACCATTTCATTTCATTCCACAGGTCTGCTGCTAGCCTCCTTCCACCATAGACAAAATAATCACTAACATAACGCTCAAAGGGCATTTAAGAGGAGCTATACATGTGGCTCTATTCACATTTCTGTTAAGAGTAATAGATGAAGGGGGAAATAAACATTAATTTCACAAAGGGAACAATACTTCCTTTTGGAAACCTCAGTCTGCATTTTACAAATATAATAAACATTATCTCAGCAACTAGATAGCTAAGGCAGTTATGCTGGAGGAAATCATATCACCAACTAAAATAGCTGAAGCCAGTATAAGGTTCAGAAAATTCAAATTTTAGTTGAAAACTCAAACAACTGGAACTTTACAACTGCAAGAGTCTGCATCTGAACAAGGGCAAGTACAGCCAGTAAAAGAAAAACGCATTTCTGTTCTTTTCCTGAGCATTATTAAACATCCAGACATAATACCCTAAGCCTCTTAGGATCGTGTACAAGAAAGAAAGCTGAGCCATATAAAAAAGCCCTCCCTCATGGGCACTGACCTTATCAAAGCACAAATGATACAGCAAAGAAGGCAGCAGAGGGTTCTTCTAATATGAGCAATTAGTATTCAAACAATGTGTCGTTTCATATGATCGGTTTGGCGTTTTTCCCTGAGATCCTAACAAGGCCAGACTATTACTCCATGTTATACAGGTTTTAAGAACCTATAAATGTTCTAAAGTAATTGTTTTCTTGTTTCACAGGTAAAGTTTATGTGAAAGAATCTTTTGCAGAAAGTTCTAAAAAATGGGACTTTTGATTAGGAAGGGCCACTTACCTGCTGGCAAGGCTGAGCAATTCATGTTTATCTGCAACAGCTGACTTCTTTTCAAGTTCCCACATTAGGACATTGATCAGATGTGAATTTTTAATTACAATCGGCACTTCTTCAAACATGTACTCAAAGGTGATATTTGCTTTTTTCAAACTGTGAAGCATGTTAAAAATACTTTAGTCTGATGGTCAAAAGTAGGTGCTAAATTGACTATTTCATAAAATTTACCTAATTATAGGCCCTATCCAAGATCTTTGTTTCATTAACACTCTTAAAAAAAAAAAAAGTAGAGAAACTAGACTTTTACAGAGTCAAGCATAAGTTAGGTCATTTGAGTAACTTTGAAAATGATCTGAATTTGAGCTAAAGCCCAGAAAATAAGATTCTTGGCAGAAGAAACTACTCATTCTTTGTAATCAGGTATCTTTAAAATTTCACTGATACTAAAATGTAAATGTCACAGTAAGTTATGCTACACAACCTACATCTACAACTTAATTTAAAATAGCTAGAAATGAGAAATACTCTATTTCTTGAAAAGTTCATTTTAAAAGCCTCTTGAATTAAGAGTTTAACAAGTAGCAGAACACTCAAGGAGACTCCAGATACAATAGTTAGAACACGCCAAGAACACAGTTTCTCATAGTTTAGTTATAACTACCACATCCAGGAATTGTCCATGAGGTAGCTTTTCTTTTAAAATTCTCTGTACCTTAACTTTTTAGGAGCCAAATGGGAAACTAGAGATGAACTGTCCTGCATGAAGTCAAAGCCATTAATTTTGATTCAACAGGAACTAAAAATTTCTATAATTAACAGAAAATGGAAGGATTCTAAGTATTTAATTGATTTAAAGTAAATATTACAATGCCATTAAATAGGATCCCAAAACAGCTCCATCCGTTAATTCTCTGCATACCTGTCACCCATAAAATTGCCAATAAGCCACATTCTTTAACAAATTCTTAAAATATTTATATCTTTCCCACCCCCTCATTAAACAAGGGTTCGGAAAATAAGACACACAGCTCACAACCAGTCTGACACAGAGCTTACAATCTGACAGCCACTGATCACTCTTTCCACCTCCCTTTATTCAATCATTTATTTCTTCGAATCCAGTAGCTAATTAATTCCCATTCTAACTGAATTCACCCTTGCTGAGAACAACAGATGAGACATTCCCTAAAGAATAATTTAAACATGGAAAGGGATAGAGCAAGCAGCACTCGGCATGCAGAAAACTTCTACAGTCCACATGGCAAAAGCATTACTGCACCACAACCGAGGATTCAAGAGACGTGGCAAAGAAAAATCTTAACAGAAAAGCACCCAACCCTTTACCAGATGCCCCCAAACACTTACGCTTCAGGGGAAAAATCCTTTTCTTTACAAACTTCCATCAGTTTAGGAGTCAGTCTGTAAGCCTTTAGTGAGAGAGACCCTTGGGCAGTTTTTATGGGATCTCAAACAAGGAAAGAGAAACAAATTACTAAGAATTTTGTCACTACCATGCTTGAAGAGCATTGGTTCTAGGCACATTCTGTTGCATATCACACAATCTTTGCAAAATAAAGATCAAAATAAAAAACCAGAACACAATTTGAAGCGGACTCAAACCACTATACAGCAAGTAGCACTCGAAAATGCAGGAATACCTCTATCTATCCTACTTATGATAGAGTAATTTCCTCTGTCAAAAACTAAACATACAAGAGTTATTTTCAAATTCATTATCATATGTTCTAGACATCTTGTATAATTAGGAAATCACTGATAAATATTAAACATGAAAATCCACTGCATATACTTGGGTAGCTCTTCATTCAACTTAAAATGAATAGCCCTGCACACAAAATGTATCCATCCTAATAATCACTGTTCACATTTCTTCGTTAAAACAGATTGTAAAAACCATTCAAGTCAAACTGCTATCACAGAAGTGTCTTTTTGGAGAAACTAATTTTGTCAAAACTAACCGCTGAAACACTCCATGCGTAAGGGAGCTTAGCACTTGCTGCATGATAACGGCTCTGGCATGCCAATATTCGCCTAAAACCTGTGTTAACATTCATGTTGTCTGAAACTTAACACAGTGAAACTTTTTGCAATAGGTGATAAAATGAAAACCAAAATAGATTGAAACAAGTGGAAAATTCATCAAGGTCTGATGATGCAATGTTTCCAGCCAATATAAGTACACTTTAACAACTTGTTCTTTACTGTAATCCAATTGTTAACATACTGAAACAATTTTGGGGCAGCTCATAAGATTGATCGTATTCATTAGTATTTTTTCTGACAGATACTCAGGACGTTACATTTACTTCTCAGCTGGAAACTATATGCAAGTCTGCCAGATATGGCAAACTGTGAGTGTTTGGGGAGGGGGAAGGCTATAAAGCTGTTAAATTGCCTACAGTTCTGATACAGCACAGAACATCTGGTCTGGAGAGCTTGAGGAAACACCATTAAATAGGCCGAAAAGAAAAAAATCTTTGTGCTAAGAAACAGTCCAGGTTTTGTACACTGTTGTCAGAGGTATAAAAAAAACTTGGCACACTGTATTATGATTGGTCAGTCACGTACAGAGCCAGACACTCTAGCAATCGGGGTTTGTTAGACATCTGGTCTAGTTCCACCAGCCCCTTCAATGAGGGAGGGGAGATGGAGGAATAAAAATGAAGCAGCTACTCCAGCATTCCAAAATGTACACATCAGGGCTCTGATAGCAAGAAAAATAAACAGAAAGAAGGAAACCCTGTCTAGACTGAGCTGCTGCTGAGGCTGCTGCAGAAACAGGGTTGGTATTTACTTGAGAAGGCCTGCCAGACTGCTCTTAGAGGCAAAAAAGACAGAGAGCAAAAATAGTAGTAATAATATTAAGGGGAAAAAAGAATAATAAACCTCCTACTAACCATAAATGAGAACGACAGATTCTTCAATGGCATGCTGGTAACTGAACTGAGAGTCCAGAAGCGCCCGGGTAACGAATGAGCCATAGTATGTGGACTGGTACCAGCCCACATGAAGATGATCAATGTTTACATGGCGAAGGCTCCGCATCATTTCCATCTGATATTGGACTGGATGATGGGGAAGAGGAAATTAAAAGAAAAAACTTTTTAATGATGTTACTAACATTAAAAACAAGCCTTTTTGGAAACAAATGTCTACATAACAATTTATTAGCATTAGGGAACACGAGTCCAGATTTAAAATTCATTCAATTCATATATAAAGCAAAACAAAATTAGGCTTTTAAATCATCGGGTTTCCTTTTATTCTTTAATGAAAAAATATTTTGCAGAAAATGTATTACACACAATATTAATGCCTTGTTGTAACAAAAGAATTATTAAATGTGGCTTCTACTCCCCTTTTTGAAACTCTCAAAATAGTAAATGTTTAAGAAAAATTTGTATAATTACTAAATTGGTTGGTTGTAAGAAGTTTCATTTGAATTAATAAAAGAGGAAGAGTTATCAATCTCTTGTTCAACACAGCTTTTAGAGCTGAAAAACTAAAACCATTAGGAAAACTAAGGGGAAACAATTAACTACCAACCACACTGCTTATATATGAAGAGGATACAGGCTGCAGCTGATTCAAAATACAAGAATACATTTTTGCCTTCATCTGGTGCCCCCTGCTGCATATGCTAAATTTTTTAAAGAATTATTTTTTCTTGTTTGTGTGTTCCTTTGTTAAGTAACAGACACTATTTTTTCCTTAGAATAAAGTTATATTTTAATGACCATGTATAGAATGAAAAGCTTTAGTGACTTTTACTTTTTGTCAAATTAATGACTACAATGTATAATGACTATAATGTATACTATATTAAAGCAGCATTACCAGAAAAACAGATTAAAACAATATAATAAATGACATTTTAAAAAGCAATATAGCACAATAATGCACAACAAATGTATAATACAGGAGAAAGCTTTATAATAGCCATGCTACTTCTATTATTATTATTAATTATTATTATTAATGAGACAGGGTTTCACTCCCGTTGCCCAGGCTGGAGCACAATGGCATGATCTTGGCTTACTGCTGCCTCCGCCTCCCGGACTCAAGTGATTCTTTTGACTTAGCCTCCCAAGTAGCTGGAACTACAGGTGGGTACCACCACACCCAGCTAATTTTTGTATTGTATTTTTGTAGAGATGGGGTTTCACCACGTTGCCCAGCCTGGTCTCGAACTCCTGGGATCAAAGGATCCACCCACCTCCGCCTCTCAAAGTGTTGGGATTATAGGCATGAGCCACTGGATTCGGCCCCAAACTCTTTCTATTATAATGAACACATGACTATGCTGAGTAAATGTATTTGCTTAACTTGAAACCTGTTTTATTTTCAAAATTCTTACTCAAGTTTTAGCAAAAGTAAAGTTATACATCTGTCATTCTTTTGGTTAGAGCACTATGGTTTTACAAAGCCACCAAGACTCAGGATCATAAAGTATAAAAGAGTGTTCCTCAGATGGACACAGTCTGATTTTTCATTACTTGTAGGGGAAGAAGTTATAAATCTGCTTATCCCAAGGAAGGTTACAGTTCTCATGCTAAAAGATGGCAGTCAACTCATCAACTGCTCAAGAATTGTGTTTTGAGGGTTTTTTTTTTTGTTTTGTTGTTTTTTGCTATGTAGAAAAGCTAAAAAAGGTTATTTTGCCACTATCTGAAGAGACTTTCTTAAGCCTATGGCAACGTTGCAACAGAACTGGAAGCTGCACTATTGTCAAGATGCACACAGTTTAAGTGCCTGTTTTGAAAGTGGGCTCATTCATTCATAAAAAGGAAAACCAGTGTTAATATAGAGGAAGTTAGGCTACCAAGAGTATGGGGGAGAAGGTGATACTAATACACCAGACACTTTACATACTAAGCCAGTGTTTCTGTATATTTATGAATAAAATACAAAAACAAAGTCATATAATCTATGCTATACTCTAAACCACCATTTCTACCCTTAGAAATCTATTTTATACATAATATGATAGCTTGAAAAAGCACTATGAAATATGATAATCTTACACCAATTATTTTTTATCTTCATATTTTATTTCTCTAGCATGTAAGAGGAACCTCACCCCGCCCCCTCCAGCTAGTTTAACAGATTCACATCAACCACATAAATTTGGCAAGTGGGACAGAATCATTGCTATGATCTCCTTCTGTTTTGAAATTCCATAATTCTTTTAAATCAGAGTAAAATCACTGATTTGGCTAATAAATTTTAATTAAATTTAATTTACGAGTGAAAAGTCCCAGTTTATTATAAGTAAAATGGGAGCTGAAACTAAATTTGCTATTTATTTTAAAGGGAAAGGGAAGAGGAGAGATTATTAAGCAACTGACAGAACAAGTAAGATTTTTAAAAAATCTTTTTTTTAAATCAATACTTACGAAACATATTAGTATTCAATTTAGGTACAACATAAGCAGAGGTTAGAGTCTGCCAACGTGTAATAGCAGAAAAGAAAGATTTGGAATATAGAGGTTGAGGTTCTCATGCCAGCTCTGAGATTTCCCCTGTAAGGATCTTGCTGTACAGTTAACAATTCTTCTCTGATATTTAATTTTCCCATCTCCAAAGAGATCTGAGAACCCAATCCCAGTCAAAACGCTATTATTCCACATTGTTCATTGGATATACTAATTATAAATAAAGAATTTTATATTAGCTAGAGGGGCTTCCAGCATGTATTATGATTTAAAATAAAAATACATTCCTCTGAAAAATATTCTATAATCTTGCTAAGTCTCTCCTCAAACAGCTTAAATACAAGAAATTCTCTAACCGCATTTCAGGATACATGAGGTAAAATCTCCAAGATTAGTAGCAAACTTCCAAATTTCTTCTTTATCCAGAGTCTTACCTATTCTGCAGCACCTCTGATAAGGATAAGAATGAAAATGAAGTGTTCCTCTAAACTAGGGAAGAAAGTCAAGAAAGCCTATAGCCATGTGGAGATACCACTGCTCCAACATATTTCTGCGGACTCAGGAGTAAAGAGAGATCAGCTTCTTTACTAGGAAGAATGAGGTGAGCATTTCCATTTCCTCTTCCATGGTTTAGAATATGACAAAACATTTTGCAAGATTTTGGACACATTTATAAGTCGTTAAGAGTTTTTCACATCACCTAAATATCAGAATAAAGGGGCTAAGAGCAACGATTGGTCAATTAAGAAAATCACTTCAAAAATGTACAATGTACTAGAATTTCACTAATAAACAATGTATGTGTTGGGCTAATCTACGTAAAGTGCCAGGAGATTCTCTATCTTGGTTTGGACTTACCACCCCAGTTTTAAAATTAAAAAAAAACTTTTTTTTTTAAGTTCCCTCTCAGAGGCATTATATAAAGAAAGGACCTAAACAGTCGGCAAGTGAGTCTTAAAAAGTTGGGGCTGCGGATGCTAGAGCTCCGAAATGAACCACAGTGCACACAGGCCCAGTTCTCACCATGACTGCTCACATGAAGCGCCAAAAAATGCAACGTTTGAAGAAAAGAGCTCACTTTGATTTAATAAGGTAAAAAAAAATTGTAATGCTGTTTCTGTTTATTATAAGCCAAGGAACAAGAGACACAACTCACAAACAGCCATGTGAACTGCGTTATCTCTGTGGACTTTCAGGTCTGTGTCCCCATTCTTTGAATCCCATCTCCCTTCACCCCCAATTTCTCCTCCTCTTCCCATTCAAATTTTCAAAAAGTAGAAAGCCAACTCCTGCAAAAGCTTCCTGGTAAACCTAAGTAGGGATACTAAATGAACAGCAACTGTCCCAGTGACCTGTGTCAAAACCATGCTCCTGGCAGGCACCATCAATGGAGCTAAGCTGCCACACCAGCTGACATGTATTTACCCCTCTGGACTATGGTAGGGACAAGGGAACAATCGTGAAATGATGACATGCCAGTTAAGTTTTACACAGGAAGTAAGAAATGGTCGTTCCAGATTCCAATCTCCTGGATGAACACCCTTGCTTTTGTGGCTATGCTAGTTTCTCTCAGGAGTTACACTGGGTGGGTATGTAAGGTGAGCACAAGAGACCCAGTTTGGCTACAAAACAGATAAAACAAGGGAGGGGAGAAGCCTCTGCCTACCTGGAATTGTCTTGTGATGATGATGCCATGTCACAGCCCACAGGCACTGGTGACTGTGAGGTAATGCTCTTTGCCTCTTCATATGCAGGCAGTCCTCACATTTCTGGCTGATTTTAAAAGGAGGGTATTTCACTCCTGAGAAATAAGGCTCAGGAGTGGCTCACAACTCAGAAGGAAGAGAATCATGTCCAAAGAAACAAAAGGAAAAAGGAGGAGGAAAAGAAAAAAAGGCTCCTTGACTCGAAGTGCCAGTTGCCTACTGCTGTGTTAATGCAGACCAATGAAGAAACAGGCACTGATTGGCAAATTTGCAGAGTTGGTCCAGGGTTAGACAAGCTTCAATTTTTGTTCTAAAGTTCTCATATTTAATGGAAGTCAAAAGAGCAATTTCAACCCATGACATTCTCTTCTGAGTTAATGTCTAAATATTCCTGGAGAAATTTTCCAAAGATGAATGGCAAGAGGATAATCCTTTAGGGAGGGAGAACTATTTTAAAATTCATAATGTTTAAGAGAAGGACTTAGTAGAAAATAACCTTTTAGGCATTCTTAGTACAAAAAAGCAAACATCCCCACTGAGGAAAAGTAGTATGCAACACATGAATTTCAAAGACAAACTGGTCGGCTGGGCCGTGGCTCATGCCTGTAATCCCAGCACTTTGGGAGGCCGAGGCAGGTGGATTACTTGAGGTCAGGAGTTTGAGACCAGCCTGGCCAACATGGTGAAAACCCATCTCTACTAAAAATACAAAAATTAGCTGGGCATGGTGGCAGGCGCTTGTTAATTCCAGCTACTTGAGAGGCTGAAGTGGGAGAATTGTTTGAGCCCAGAAGGCAGACGTTGCAGTGAGCCGAGATCACGCCACTGCACGATACTTGGCAGTAAGCCGAGATCATGACCAGTGCACTGAGCGATAGCCCAAGATTCAGTCTCAAAAAACAAACAAACAAACAAAAAAGACAAACTGGTCTTTACTATTAAGCCAACTGAAACTACTAATACAAAAAGTCACACTTGGATGCAGTTGAGCTGGTGCTATAAAATTTGGAAGGATTATAAAAATGAGAAGTTTTATAAATCTCTTCAACTTCTGCAATTGTTTTAATTGGTACGCATGTCCCCAGCAAAGGAAAGCCTGCTTTACAACACTGAATAACTGCTTGAAGTTCAGCACCAGTATATTCATATTCAGTTTTTCCAGATAACCTCTTTGCAAAACAGTCCATTTTAAAGTGCCTAGAGCTAATCTGTCTTAACTGAGGTGAACTGTCCAATAACTATCCCTTTCAAATATCAACCACATTTGTTGGGATTTCTCTTGTTTGACCGTTATATATGAAAACACTGAAAATAATATGCTGTCTTACATTTAAATGTTATATGTATCTGGAGTTGCAATGGCAACCAACCAAGCAAGAGTATGAGATCCAAGTGCTCCTGAAGATCACTGGAAAGGGCAACAGAGTAGACGCTTTTCAGTTCAGCAGAAAAACTAACCAGCATTCTTCTCACCTTCAATTCTTCATCTTCATTTTTAAAAAATCATCTTTTTTATTGTATTATTTTAAGTAAGCCCTCGTGAAATACAATTTCTCACTGAAAAACAGGAACAAAGAATTGCCACCGATGGATAGGCTGGGATGAGGATTAAGTAGAAAACTAAAAATGGAGCTTATTCAAACTCGAAAACTCAAGATATGTCCAGTAGATCAAGAAAAAAGAAGTGTTTTGCAGATATGTTATTAGGGAACTCTTAATGAACAAAGTCATTTAACTTCTAAAAATTAAAAACAATTTAAGAATCTACCATCTAATGACTTAATATTTTACCAAATAAATCCAAATTATTTAAAAATACAATAAAATTATTTCTAAAATAAACATAGCCTGCAGGGAAAGAGTAGAGCTAGGCACAGAGAAATAAACTACCACTTAGTGAGCACTTATTATGTCAGACTTCCTGCTAACTGTTCCACATGTTATCTAACTTTGTATTTCTCACAATAACTCTAATGAGCTAATCATGATTATTGAAATCCTTTTAGAAAAGCTGTTTACCATAGCTATGACTTCAGACTCTGACTCCAAAGGCTAGCCAGCCACCCATTTTGAGAGCCTCATTACTTCCTATTGGTGAAGTATACAGTAAATTATTTCTGAATCATTGAAGCACAGCACAAATACAAGAGAAATACACAACAAATTTCTAGGTTTTCAGAAATCACATCTTGTGCATATTTGACATTAAATTAATCAATAATTTAGCAATACCAGTAAAATTTTAAGTGATAAAACCACCACCAAAGATTGTTAAATACTACAGTTGATAATTATCACAAATACATAATCAAACTCCTAAAACGCTGCATTCTATGTTACTATTTGAGGCTTGTGCCATGACTACTTTGTAACTAAATACTGGCTTAGATCAAAGATGACCTGTACAGGTATATAGACTGAACAGAGACCAGATCTAGTTTGTTTGTTTGTTTTTGTTTTTTTTTTTTGCAGCAAAAAAACAAAGCTCAATCAGGAGATGCAAACAGCTTAAAAAGCAAGCAAACAAACAAAACCCCACAATGTCCCAGAAACAAACCAATGATCTCAACAAATACGACAGGGAGGTGGAATGCATAAAAATCTCCTATCTGTTCTGGCATGAGAGCTAACCAAAGTAGGACTTTTAAGAATATAATTAGAGGCCTCCTTCCCAGCTGCAACATGGGACACGAGTGAGCACTAGGCTGTGAACAGTGAAGGCTCTGTGCCATTATTTAACAAGACAAACTTTATTCTGTGCTTTCCTCTTCATATCAGACTTTTTGCCAAGCTGCACATACGTTTCAGGCAATATTCAAAGCTACTAGCAGATGTAGACTTAGGCAAACAGAATGTGCATTTGAAAAAAGAATTAAATAAGAGTCTACTTTGGGTGGAAAGAATTATGGAGTACACAAATTTCTTAAAACGTCCATATTCTCTGCATCCAGTCTGTACCACGTATTCATCTCGTTTCAATTAATACATGTTATTAATACCAACCTGTGACTGCTTAAAAATTTTAGTAACAGTTCAATTTTTCACAATGAAGTGTCCAATATAAGTTCTATTCTACCTAGACACTAATCTGTTGTATTGTAAAAGAAGTAACAAAAATACTGCCCTTCTTAATAATCTTACAGAAATATTTTTTAAAATCGTGGGTGGTTTAATGTCTTCTTTGAAGTGTTTATGAATTCTGAAAAAAATTCTTTTTAAATGCCAAGCTGGGGGATAATGGAATGGGAATTGGGTGGGGGCAGGCACTGTTGCCCTATTTTATCTTTAAAACTAGCAATAACTTTGACAATTATTAGAAATCAGGTATTTTGAGGTTTTCCTGTGTCTCAAGAAGTCTTCTATGAAACAAATTGGATTCTTCACACAAAATAACACTTACATCCTGTAACAAATTTATATTATCTTCTTAACCAAATCATGAAATAAAACCATGAGATCTTATTTCTTTGAGGTTATATGAATCTGAAATACATAAATATATTTATGGCCTTGGTCATGAAAACACATATACACAGTGGAAGATAGAGAGCCATCAGGAAGTTAATTGTGTGTCATTTGAGATGTGTTTATACAAACAAACTGAATTTACCTGGAAGGGCTCACCATGAAGAACTCTCACATAAAGAACAGCTTACTGACCAATGCTACCTCTTGCTACAATTAAGAGCATGGTATGTTAGAAGACAAAATGAGAATCTGTAGTGTTAGACAAAAAAAAAAATATTACACTATGTAATAGGCTCTTTCACGAGGACAAGTAACACCTCCTGTCATATTTCCCAGGTAGTAGATTAATGTTAGGACAGAGGTGCTGAAAATATTCCCAAAGAATGGAATATTTCAAAAACGTGATTGCTGTTAATGTACTTGAAAAAAGTCACAACTATTGGGAAAGTATACGTGTGTGTGCATGTGTGCACACTCTGCCCCATCCACAAAGGACCTGAGGTAGCTTGCATTAAACGATACAAGTGGTAAGTAGTACCAGAACCACAAAACATCTAAATTAGAATATAGAAAGTAGAAACTGAAGGAGAGGCAGAGACCTGAACAAAGTGAATCAGGCCATGGATATTCTGATTAAAACATACAATTCGGCTCCAAGCCAAATCAAAGCAAAAAGGAAAACATGGTCATTCATATCCAAAGGGAGACAAATATCAGATCTTAAAGCAGGTAAAACATTTCCTAGTACTTAACCCTAAATGAAATTAGTTTAACCCTAAAATGAAATTTTCACGTGGGGCTTCAATGAAAACTATTTTAAGACATTTGTGTTAGAGAAAAATCATGCTTGATTTGCCTTTCCTATAAATCTCAGTTTCTAATGTAAATCAAGGAGAGAACGACCTGAGTACTTTTGTAAACACAGAAAACTGCAAAATTTTACAAAAAAAAAAAAAAGATTAAGGGGCTAACAAAATGAATTAACAGGTTCTTTCTATCTACAGAAACAATCTGTAATCAAATTTATAGAAACAATCTGTAAATTTCAAACTCCACGTGTTTACAAAATAGAATAAGATATATAAGAAATGAGCACTAAACATTCAAGAGAACAAATGAATCACTTTTTGGAGGTACAGTTTGTAGTGTACACACTAAAGTGTGGTGATAATAAATGACTCACAGAATCACTTCACTTTATTTGTTCTGAAATCATTTACTGGGCACTGCTTGCACTAGGAGCCTGATAATGCTATAGTGGCCTCATCTTCTAAAAGATACCCTCTTCAATATGGTTGTCCAATGAACCGGTGGTAGTTAACACATTTGTCTCTGTAGGCCTTCATTTCCTCACCTAGAAAATAATCGTTTCAACTTCCAAACACACGATGATGGCAATTTAAAAAACTTTCAGGTACCATACGACCCAGCCATCCCATTACTGGCTATATACCCAAAGGATTATAAATCATGCTGCTATAAAGACACATGCACACGTATGTTTACTGCGGCACTATTCACAATAGCAAAGACTTGGAATCAACCCAAATGTCCATCAGTGACAGACTTGATTAAGAAAATGTGGCACATATACACCATGGAATAGTATGCAGCCATAAAAAAGGATGAGTTTGTGTCCTTTGTAGGGATATGGATGCAGCTGGAAACCATCATTCTTAGCAAACTATCACAAGAACAGAAAACCAAACACCGCATGTTCTCACTCATAGGTGGGAACTGAACAATGAGATCACTTGGACTCAGGAAGGGGAACATCACACACAGGGGCCTATCATGGGGAGGGGAGAGGGGGGAGGGATTGCACTGGGAGTTATACGTGATGTAAATGACGAGTTGATGGGTGCTGATGAGTTGATGGGTGCAGCACAGCAACATGGCACAAGTATACATATGTAACAAACCTGCACATTATGCACATGTACCCTAGAACTTAAAGTATAATAATAATTTAAAAAAAAAAAAAAAAACTTTCCTACAAGCCCAAGGGCTCTTTGCTTAATGAGCATTTTCAAAAGTCCCATAGGTACCACACACCATAAAGGTATAGACTGAGTTTATTAACCCCACCCTCAAACTCTACTACTTCTATATTTTCTCCCTCAGGTAGGAGATTTGTGCCCTCAGTTGTGACTACTTCTCCACCACCCGGCTTATAACAGTCAACTACCTTCTGAGTAGAATTCGTTTTCCTCAAGGCAAAATCATTTAGAATATTTCTAAAAATTTTAAATGGCACATAAAATGCTCGTGAGGTGCTAAGAGAAAAAAGCAGAATATAAAACTGTAAACCATCTATAAATGCCAATACGTAAGCAATGTGGACTGCAGTCTCCTCCTAAGGAGAAAGACTGGAAAGAAATATGCTAAAATGGTAACGGAATTGTTCTCCAAAGAGTGAGATCATACAAGGTTTTTGCTTTCTCATTTACTCTTATCATTTTCCCATGTTTCTTTGGCAAAAGCATTATTCAATGTATACGATGTTAAAAGTAGTACATACATACATACTTCCATACATACATACATAGTGACAAAAGTTTTCTATTGCTTCCCAACTTGCTGATTTTCCCATGGTCACCTATAGCCTGGTTACCAGTGCTCCTAAACTGTGGGAGCAAGGAACAGGATAGGGTACCAGACTACTCTGAATCTGAAGCACCTAACCTGGTCTGAATAACATCTTTACCACACATTAATTGTGTGACCGGCGACAAATTAACTACACTGGCCTCCTCTGTTGCCAAAAGAGAAAATGTGGGGAATGTGGGGGATGTGGGGGATGTGGGGGCTGAGGGGGTGGGCACGATACTATCTACTTCATAAGGCAGTTAAGATTAAATGAAATCATTTACATCAAAAGCTTGGTGCACTGGAAACCTCAGGAAGAGCTCACTTACCACCATCACCTATTATTCAGAAATGTTACTTAGAACCCAAGTACTATGATACTCACCTGGGTCCGAAGGAAATATATGTGTAGAATTGGACTGGATTAACTTGGTCTCCACGGAGTGTTACGCAAGCTCCCCTTTTCTCATCTCCATATTGGCGATGGGGGAAATCAGGAAAATGGGGAGGGGGACTGGAGACTTTATGTGTCACTACAAAAATCAAAGTCTATGCATTTCTAACATTCATGTCATGAAACAGAATTTATATGTACAAATAGGAATATGATCAAAAAACAATCTACCATGAGAAAAAAATACTTCTAAGATACTAAAAACACTAAGCTAATTATATTCAGTACAATAAAGAACAGATTCAATAAAGAAAGAGACAAGCTACAGAAATTAGATTTCAAGAAAAGGTAATCTTGGGTGTTCTATTATTACTGTGCATATAACAATATAATTGCATTGTGCCATATAAGTTTCTATCTCCTGATTCCATTAATAACTCTTCCAAAGAGAGGAAATAAGCTTCCTGCCCCTATCCCCAACAGGTGACGTTTAAAAAAAGAAAAACATTGAGAACAGGGGTGGGGATGGGAAGGAGGAGTGAGCAGTAATGCCAGCTTACTCAGGGGACTGGGTCAAGGCTATCTGGAAAAACTGCCCACCCAAGTGAATAGCTAAAGTCAGTTAAATACAGCAAACAGCTTTATGATACACCATGTATTGCTTAAGAGAAGGGTCCACTCTAGCAACCTCAACTGCCCAAAGATAAGCTCCTTTACCTTCAAACATCAAGATGATTTGGATTTTAAAAAATAGTATTAAAGACATTATAAAAGCCTGAGGAATATAATTTTTGAAGACTATCCTTAACTGCAACCTAAAGTGGAAGCTGCCAAGAATGGAAAGTGACAGGAGTTATAGACAAGGTTAGGAAGAGCAAATAATTTCCTATGGTTTAGTTAAACCAGAAAAAATAGAAGTTTTTATAACCACACACTCCATCCATCCTTTCTTGTCCTCCCTCACTTCCTCACTTCTTTCCCTACACACTCTGCTTCTTCCAAACACTTTTCGTAGGACAGGAAATACAGCATTCCAAGCTAAGAAAAATGACCAAGCAGAAACCTTCATTGCAGCCCATGATAAACGACAAATCTGAGGTTAGGAACCTATGGTGTATTTTTAAATGGGGCCACGTTACGTTTCCTGTTATGACAATATCTAACCCAGGAATCCTTATCCTGGGATTTCAAGGAATCTGTGAATTTCCTATAATCAAATGCATATGCACTACTGTGGAGACAGTCCAAAGCTTTCACCAAATTCTCAAAGGGGCTCAAGATCTAAAAGGGTAACAAGTACTGAGATGCAACGGAGAACAAACCAAATGTGCTCCTGGAACTCCCAATGCCCCACAAGTATGTGGGGAGAATGCTGAGGTGAGGCTAGGTGTGAGGCAGTTATCAATCCGGTTCCGGGGCAGCTACAAAGTAGCATGGATCAGTACTGAGATCACCAAAGATACACTATCAGGACAAGTACAAATGACAGACCAAGGGTTCAGAGAAAACCCCAGCTTTCAGCAGGAGAGTCAACAGAATGTGACTGTTACCCTTGCTCTCGTCCTACCAAAAACACAAAGTGCGTGATGAGGGAAGCTGGATGGAGGTTTCACCTAACTACTCTGTGATCCAGACTATTACTTTCCAAGGTGGAGAAAGAGACAAAGCTGTGCACGCCCTTACCCACCAGGTGATATGACCAGAGACTTCTACATTTGAGAAGAATATATGTTTATAATTTGGGGGGAAGTTAGTCTCTAGCAAAAATAAATACTCTCAGGACAAATTTTATTCTATGTTAAGAAATGTACCTTAGATATAAAGAGCTCTACAGTCACATACTAAATACTAACTTCAAGCAACCATCAAACAAACAAAATTTTTGGAGTTTTTACACATAGATCTCTTGAAGTCATTACCGAGATCAGCCTTACCAGCTGTCATTAGGTAATCTGAAGCTCATGAAGATACTTTCCTATGGAGGGCCACTAGGATTAGAGGAAGGTGAAACACAGTATATATAGGGGAATTAAAGAATATTGGACGGCAAAAACATTACTACAGAAAGATGTCCGAAGGCTACAAAACAGGCCAAATAATTATCTTCTGCAATTGGCAAACAGGCTCCTGTCAGATGTTTAAAATGGAATTAACTTCTCTGGGCTATACTGATAGAAACAAACTGTGCAACTATAAATAAATAAACATCTAGGAAAGCATAAATAACTGCCCAGGAAGGACTATCTTTGTTTTACTTTCCCTAAACTTATTTCAGATTGTTTGTCATCCCCTAACCCAGCACAAAAACTATCCTTCAATGTAGTATCCACTGATACTAAGCCAGCAGTGTATCCCAAGGCTTTTGAGAATGTGTCAAAGGCAGACCAAACAATATCTGCATAGGGAGCTAAGTTTAATCAGAGTATTTGCAATGTTTCAAAGCATTTCAAAGCAGGTAATAATATCATCTTAACAACAACAAAATCTTCCTTTTCCCCTGAAGAACATGTATCTTCTCCTTGCAGAAAAGATTATGAGGCTCAGTTAGACCAATGTGTTAAATGGCTTACATGCTTTCTTCTTATATTTTGGGAGAGAAAAACCTGAAAGAATGAATTCATGCATTCATTCCCATGAGAATTATTTATTCTGTGCTCTAATTGTGCCAGACCTTCCAGGTGCTGTCCAGCATAGGTCAGTAAAGACAGAGAAAGCTCCTGCAGCTGACACAGTAGTGTAGAGCAGCAGACAGGGCACACAGGCTGACAGCATTCTAGGGTCTACGCAAATGCTTAATGTTTGTTCCCTAAAGAAAATACCTGGGTAATCCCACAGAGTTCTCCACACCTTTAAATTAAACAAACTATCTCTGTCAAGAACCACCAAAAAATCAAGCTTGGAAGTCAAAGGCCTGGCTTCAAACCTTGTAAAATAATACAGTGTAAAAGAATAGTTGCAGGCTGAGAAAACAGAAGATCTGAATTGTAATTTTGGCTCTGCCATTACATGTAATAAACCAAAGCAGAGAAAAACCTCCCCAAAACCTAAATGCCCTTTAAAACACTTTAAAAATAAACTAATTTTTAATTTATTCCAAATGAAAAAATTGTCTGGTTTAATGTTTATTACAATTGTATGGAGACAAAATAGTAAAACAGCAACGAGTATCCTTGTTAGGTAGAGAAAGCTGACATTTCAAAAGAGTTAAAGCAGAGACCAGATAAAAATCTGCCATGAATAGAATTCCATGTATGTCTTTGCTAAGTTTTGGTATTAGAATCAATTATCTCTACTGTATGTTCAAAAACTTATATTCCACAGAGATAAGTGGAAAAAGGTAGCTTTACTAAAAATATGATTTAGAAATCCTAATAACCTGAAATGAACAGAAAATAAGACTCAAAACAGGCCAGGTACAGAGGCTCATGCCTGTAACCCCAACACTTTGGAAGGCTAAGGTGGGAGGACTGCTTGAAGCTATGAGTTCGAGACCAGCGCAGATGACATAGCATCTTTAGAAAAAAAATTTTTTAAATTAGCCAGGCATGGTGGCACATGCCTGTAGTCCTAGCTATTCAGGAGAATAAGGTGGGAGGATCACTTGGGCCCAGGAGTTCGAGGCTGCAGTGAGCTATGATCATGCCACTGCACTCTAGCCTAGGCCACAGAGTGAAACCCTGTCTCTTAAAAAAGAAAGAAAGAACAAAAAAACCTGAAACAGTGGTCAGTGGTCAGGAGAGGGGGGATAGCAACAAGAATCACAATTTAAGAAATGCCAAGAGTTCTAGTCTAAAGATGACACCAAAAAGCTGATGTGGGTTCCCTGACAGAAAACTGGCCTCAAGCTAATCTGAAAAGGAGAAGGCTCAAAAGGTGTCATCAGATTTTCCTCCTGACACTTTCATTTTTATTTCAAACAAACAAGAATGTCTCTCTCAAACGTTTATCATTTGCAGACCCTTTAACAGACATATGGCATTCATGAAATCCACTGAGTTCAAGTTTTAAAAAGTTAAGTTATCCCAGTCTTAATTATATAACTGAAAGTTTTAATAAAATTACAAAAAAAAAAAAAGAAAAAGAAACACGAAAAACTGCTGTGTGCCAATGACAGGGACAAAGATGATGTGTACCTCTCCCCCGGGTTTCAATACACAGCCAGGAGGCAATGGCTTGCACTATAGGCTCCATGTCTAGGAAGCTTATTTTCTCGATTTCTACTCTATTAGAAGCTCTTTACTCAGACTTTTAAAACATCAGCAAAAGCAGCAAGCATTTGGTCACTGCTGGAGGATCCCAGATATATAAACAAAATAGAGACTCCAAAATTAAGATTTCACCCTAAATGTCTAAGAAACACGCTATATCTAAAAATTAATATTTCAATCATGGGGATTTGATTCTGATCCTTTAAAGCTCTGGAAGCTGTTCATATCATACTGTGGTATTTAGATGTGGTTTTCAAAAATATGCCCAGCAATCTCATCAATTTCTTCCTCTAATAAAATTATCAAAGCTTGGTAAAGTAAGAACGTCTTACTAACTCCAATATGATAACCTCAATGTTAAAAACTGTGATATTTTTGCTCAGAAATAATGCTGTCAAGCTACCCAGAAAACTGTATGTTTAGCTAAGAATGTCACTTTGGCAAATTATTTACAAAAATAGAAATAGCTTTATTGGCATTAACTGTGTCATAAAGAAGGGGTAAAAATGTAATCTCTTCTCTAACGTCAAAGATTCATGCAAGTCTCTCTCCTCACAGGCAGTATGGAAAAGCAGGGTCAGACTTAAGCTCATGACACATGTTTTTCATTCAGCACGCTATAAAGATGAATACTTAAAGGTGGAAATTTAAAATTTATTATTTTGACTACTTCCTTCCACAATGAATTAAGATTAGAAAGTATAATACATTATTTCATAAAGCCCAAGACTCTACTGAGTAGAAGAAGGAAAGAGAGCTGGTAATTTTAATTCTAAGACATCACAGATTAACAGATGCATCCCAATTTCATAGAGTTCAGGTGCAAAAAAGAGGCCTGGGGGTGGAGGTGGGGGTGGGGAAGGGATTCTAAAACAGATAAAGCTGTTCCCAGCAAATGAAGTAGTGGATGGGTAGGCACTGTGGTAGCAATAGCCTTTTCTTGAAGCACAGCTGCATTCTATCATATGCATTCTACCCATCCCACTTTTTCCAGTCTATGTCATAACTCAACACAACTGTTAAATACAAAGTCTCTTCCCCTGAATCAGGTATTTTCCATTATGAATGAAAAAAGAAAACACCTAGTACCTCTCCATACAAGAACACACATGCTCAGAATGAACGCTCCTGTGCAGATCAACTATGAGCCTGAATATCTAGTAACGTGCACAATTAAAATAAGTGCTTTTGCATATTGTATGTGACTGATATTAACCAGTATTATCCGACAGTCATTTTGTAAAGGAAATATAATTACTCTACTTTCTCTCCAAATAATATTGGTCAGTAACTTTGGAGATGTTTCTACAAGGTTCTCTGCTATTATAGTGAGACTTCTGCTTTTTTGTGTTAAACAAAGTGCTACTTTGAACAATGCTCCTGTAGTTGGGACTCCTGTCCATCTTTAAAGACAAGACTCATTCTTTTTGGAAATAATCCTTTAGAAAATATAAAATATCTCATTTCACATCTGTCCTCAAAAACTTTATTGACTTACAAAAAATGTCTTTGTAACTTATTTTTAAATCACGTTATGTTCTGATGGCACTGTGCTACCACTTGATAAAGTCATAAATACACAAAGATTATTGGAACTAGGATCAAATGACTCAAGAAACCAATAAAACCTATTTCAGATATGGGTCATTGTAATTCCTATTTACACACTTCTTTTTCAACTGCCTGTGTAAATCAACAAACTCCTAGATTCTTATTCCCAGTATATACAGATCTACATTCCATTTTGACCAGACTTTCCCATCCTGGCCACTAATGATGATATTTCGGGTAGGCTAATTTTTTGTTGTGGAGGACTATCCTGTGCATTGTAAGATGTTTCATTCACAGTGCCCCAGCCTCTATCCTCTATATGCCAGTAATGAGCACACACACACCTCTTCCCAAGTTGTGACAACCAAAAGTGTCTCCAAACACCTCCTGATTTCCTCTGGGGAGTAATCCCAATACCGCTTCCGCCCTGAACACTGATTTAAGCACTGGAATTCTGTTTAAATGTCAAATTTACTTTAGTCAAATAAAACAGTGCTATGTTACTATTTTTATGATTGGATAATCTACTGCTCATCCACTTTTGAAAGGGGATTACAACACAAAGAGAATGAAGCATCTGAATGCAACAAAATATGTAATTGATGTAAAAATGTTAACCAAAACAAACTACCCTATTAATTGAATATTATCTGACACATGGCAACCAACTTACTATCCTTTATGGTACACATACAACCTTTAAAAAGTTAATAATTACTAAGAACATAAAAAAGCATTCTAGAAAATGCATAACCAATCTTATATTTCAATGTGTAAAATGTGTATGAATAAGATTGTTTCAATGTCTTATCCTCTGAAAACATCAAAATATGAGGATCTTTTAGAAAGTAAAGGCCAAGGTAAAAAAAATTAACTGCTATTTTAAATAATAAGTATTTAACCTAATTCACTACCATCAAAAATGTGATATAGGCCCAGGAACATGCAGGAACCTTTAAAAGGTTAGATAAACTAACAACAGTTACATATACGCAGTTAAGATCTTGAAGCTGGTTGTCAACTGCAGCAATTAGGACTTCTCATAAAACTTGTCTCTTGTTATAATACTATTTACTAATACTAATGAGAGAAAGAATACAGGGTGGAGAAGAACATGTATTAGTCTGTTTTTATGCTGCTATAAAGAACTGCCTGAGACTAGACTGTGTAATCTAGAAAGGACTTTTAATTGACTCACAGTTCAGCATGGCTGGGGAGCCCTGAGGAAACTTACAATCATGGAGGAAGGTGAAGGAGAAGCAAGGCACCTTCTTCACAAGGTGGCAGGATGAAGTGCCGAGCAAGGGGGAAGAACTTCTTATAAAACCATCAGATCTCGTAAGAACTCACTTACTATCACGAGAACAGCATGGGGAAAACCGTCCCCCATGATTCAACTACCTCCACCTGGTCTCTCCCTTGACAAGTGGGGATTATGAAGATTACAATTCAAGATGAGATCTGGATGGGGTCACAAAGCCTAACCATATCAGACCACAAGCCTGAATTATTATGACAGTACTACTAATATAAACGGCAAGGAAGAGAAAGGTTAAACATAGGATGCTCATCCTTCAGGTCTTGGCTTAGAAGTCTCTTCTTTCTAGAAACGTACTTAGTTCCCCAAAATTCAGGTTCAGTTCCTTCACTTGGTGCACTGTATTTCTGCTTTCATAAATTTAGCCCCTTATGCTATAATTGTTTTGTTTTGTCTACATTTTCCCAAATAAGCCAATGTGAACCCAGCACCATGCAGGCGATTGTTTACTAAGTCCTTGCTTAAAAAAAAAAAAAAAAAAAAGATTCATATGAATACTGTGATAGCTCTCCTTACGTAATGTAAAAGAAATAACATATACAAATTTATCCAGCATAATTAAGAATATCAAGGGGGGAAATTCCTGATAGCAATCTAAAACATTGCAAAGACTCCAAATTTTTACAAATCTCAATGAGCTCTGTGTATAACGGTTGTTATATTTAAGAAGGGTTGAACTGAAATTATATAGCTAATTTTACTTACGTCTTTTGCAGAAAAATACACTGTGTAGAAATAAAGATAATATTTTAGATGATGTTTAAATTCAGAATCTTACTCCATTGGGCTTATCCAAATAAGCAGCTTACAAATCAACATATTTTGCAATCAAATACATTATCAACTAAAACACGTAATTTTCACCTGAAAAATGTGCAACTGAAAAAAAAATGTTCAATGATGGTTAAGACGTGTTTTAACCATAGAGGGACATATGTTCTAATGTGGCTGGATCCCCATTTTTACTTGTCCTGATGTCCCACATGATTTAGCATTTACTTGGGAGTAAGGCATTCCAGTTTGTGTGGTAAATTATATGGTCACAGTTAAATGCCATTCTCATATACTGAGAGCAACAACATTGAAGAAAAAATGCTGGCACCAACAATAATAGCTTCCATTTACTGAGCACTTATTACACTTCAATCAATAAACCTGATAGTTTCCATATTGTATGTAAGGTAGGTAGGTTTTTCCAATCATCATATGTGTAACTTGCCCATATAATAGTGACAACTACAGCTCAAGGCTAGACTTTCTCAGTCACCAAGCTCATGTTCCTTTCAATATACCATAAAATGTTTATGTCCTGTGATTCTTTGATTCTGTTGACAGAAATCTAGAATAAGGTTACAATTCTAATTTGAAAGAAAAAATATTTGTTTTTAAATGGTTACCAAAAACTATGTATACTAATAAAAATATTAGAAATTACCTAACAGGTCTTATGACAGGAAATGCTAAGTAAAATGTAATATATTCACACCTTCAAGAGTTTACAGTACAGCTTAAATAATGATGGTGATGAGATCATTCAATAATACAAAAATGTACTTAATCTGAAATACATACATAAGGTAAAAAAAACTGGCCAGGTGCAGTGGCTCACACCTGTAATCCCAGCACTTTGGGAGGCCAAGGTGGGCAGATCACCTGAGGTCAGGAGTTCGAGACCAGCCTGGACAACATGGTGAAACCCTGTCTCTACTAAAAATACAAAAATTAGCCAGGTGTGGTGGAACACGCCTGTAGTCCTAGCTACTCAGGAGGCTGAGGCACAAGAATTGCTTGAACTGGGAGGCAGAGGTTGTAAGTGAGCCGAGATTGGGCCACTATACTCCAGCCCGGGCAATACAGCAAGACTCTATCTAAAAGAAAAGGTACAAACACTACGACCGGGCGCGGTGGCTCACCTGAGGTAGGGAGTTCAAGACCAGTCTGACCAACACGGAGAAACTCCGTCTCTACTAAAACTACAAAATTAGCCGGGCGTGGTGGCACATGCCTGTAATCCCAGCTACTAGGGAGGTTGAGGCAGGAGAATCGCTTGAACCCAGGAGGTAGAGGTTGTAGTGAGCCAAGATCGTGCCACTGCACTCCAGCCTGGGCAACAAGAGCGAAACTCCGTCTCAAAAAACAGAAACAAAAAACAAAAACAAAACAAAACAAAACAAAACACACACAAAAAAACCACTAAAATTTTAAAGCATATTTTAAACATTTACAAAGAATTATACCAACCTAATAACTACTGTGTTAAAGATGACGCAAGATAAACAATTCTTTTCTAAATTCTATAAAATACTGTTCTGATAATTTTATTTTTCAAAAAACATTTAAAATAGAAAAACTTACCAAGGGCTGAAAGTTCAGAGAGAGTACATTCTGTTCTCTAATCATAACAAAATTCACATGCTTACAAAAGTGATAGTTAAGTTTAAAGATACAGATAAGATAGGGAGAGAAAAAGCAAATGAGAGATGCAAGAATTTAAGGAGTTCAGTAACGGAAGCATTTCAAGAGGTAAACCAGATGTTCCTATGGAATTGCAGCATAGAATCCAGCAGACAGAAAATCATAATGTCAATAGCTGTACTCAGATCAAAGAGCATAAAAGTAGTGTCCATCCACTACAGAAATGTCCATTGTACTCAAAGGATCAGGCCACTCTATGCTCTCAGCAAAACCCAAAATTAAAATCAACTGAAGGCTGTTGATTAAGAAAGTACTGGAAAGATGAGAAGATTGCTTCCTCAAACATTTCACTGGTAAACGGAAGCTTGGCAATCGGGTCAATACATAGAGGTCAAAAGCATAATTTAAGTCAATAATGTCTCATTTGAAGCTTTAAAAAGTTACTAACAGTGATTGGTATAGATCCATTTTACTTGCTTTTGCTGCCATCATCATGCCTTCCTTTCCAAGCATCTCTCTCCTGCTTTACTTTTACAAAGGCAATGCTGTAGATAATGTTGTAGACGCTCCCTCCAAAAACCTCTCAAAACCAGATGAAAAACTCCTAAAGATATTCCTGTCTCCAGAGGCAGTACAGTTCAAATGCCCTCACAAAACACTTCCTAGGTCTGTATCACCTTTCAAGAGGATAAAAGATGCATACACTGGTTAAATTACTCACAATAGGTAAAAAGTAAAAATTATTCCAAGTGGTCTGTACCTATTAAATGTACCTTGCTTCCAAAATTAAAATGGAATTAAGGTTATACAGAGTAGTATGTAGCTACTTAAGCTGGGAATGTTTGGTTTTTTGAGGGGTAAAAGTCTTACTTTCCAATTGCCTGTTACTTCAACAACCTAATCAAGAGAACATATAAAATGAAATGTTGTAATATGTGGTTTGCTATGGTTGTGACCCATGAACTTTTTCATAGAGAAGTATGCTTAGATGATAATCATCTGACACTGAATTATGACTAGTACATTAAGTGCCTGTCCAGAGAAGATCAATTAAATTTCCATGAATGTTAAAGGTCAAAACATCTCAGGCTACCTACCACCTACTAAACAATAACATTTTACAGATGGTGTCATAAAACAAAAATTTCAATAGACATCTGCTCTTCTATCAGGAATAAAGGCAGATAAAGCTATACCCCACACATTAAGCAGAATGCCTTTCATTGTTTCATGTTCTATATAATGAATTTATCTCCTTCGTATAGACAGAGATCAGCCTGCTTCATACATATTTGCTCCAATTTTCAATTTCACTTGGGTATTGCTCTGCTCTGGCTGCCATTACAAAACACCATAGGCTAGGTGGCTTAAATAACAGGATTGTATTTTCTTACAATTTCTAGAGGCTGAGAAAGCTCCCAACCAATTACACTCCTTTTGAGAGACCCTTCCTGGCTTGCAGATGGCCGACCATTTTCTCACTGTGTCCTCAGGTGGCAAAAGGAAGAGTCACGCTCTCTTGTGTGGATGACATAAATTAAAATTTTTTATTTAAACCATAAATTTTGGAATAAGAAATGGTTGATATCAATATTCACAAAAAAAGACTACATAAGAAAATAATACCAAAGCTGGGTAAAGCAAAAAACAATCTCTGGTTATGAAGATGCTATTTTATAAATGCTAAAGGTCACATTAGTACTTGCTGATTCATATAATCCAGGCAAGTTACATACGTTCAATTCTTTCTAATTCTAGCTATCATTTTTTTCTGAAGCCACAGGCATGATTAACAGTAGCCCATATTTATTCATAGTTCACTACACAGTAGCCACTTAGCATGTATTTATGTTAATCTTCCCAATAGTTCAAAAGTAAGGCTACTGTTTCTGACCCCATTTTACAGATGAGGAAGTCTAAGCATTGTCTCCTACCGTAGTACAACTTTAAAATACAGAGTTTAGAAAAGAGAAAAATAAGCCGTGTCACTAATAATTCCATTTCTGCAAAAAGAACTAGTCAAAAATCTGTAGCTTTTCATTTGACTATTAATAAAAGGAGCCTGTCTTTGTTCTATGTTTTAATCTCAAAGAGATGCTCTTATACAACCACTAGAGAGGGCCAAGATGAAACTGGGCAGAAAGGATCAAGTTCTCCCCAGATGGAAGTCCTGCAGACGTGAGGGCTTTTTCCAAAGTATTTGATTGAAAGTAGAAAAGACAGAGAGTGAATCTTCTAAAATATATCCACTGTAAAACTGTTCTTTTTGGATCCCCCCTAAAGTGAAGATCTAGAATGAACAGTTTTAAAGCAGTTTCCAAAAGACACGTGATTCTTCCCTTTCTTCAATTAATATAAACTTTAAAATTACCTTGCAGCTATTCTATTCCTATTATTCCAAAGAAACAAGATGATGCATTTCTCCTTAACTACTACTGCTATTTTTTTAAAGCAACAGTCCTTAATGTTACATAAAACCGCTAGACAATTATTGATGGGAAGGAAAAACACAGAAATCTGGAATATCATGAAATCTTTTCCAGACTCAGAATTATGACCAGTGCTAAAATTCAAAGATTGAAGGAAATAGATAAGAAAATAATTCTTTTGAACTGTACACATACACTACAGGAAATATGCATAGCATCAAAACAACACAGTATTTTACAGTGTTTATAAATCAACATCCTGCAGATGTTATCATTAGGAATATCCACAATTTGTTCAATTATAAAATGTTTTAAATTGTCATATTAACAAGAAACTCATATCTGCTTCAAATGCTTTTTTGGAAGGCGTATGTAAATCATAAATATTTGCTGTACAGTCAAGAAAGAATACTAATTTACTATTTATTCGTAAGGGGTACTTCTTAAAAGGTATTTTTTCCCCAACGTTTTCATACAGAGTATAGATGCAATATGAATCAGAAAAACATTTATAAAATGTAGCTGTAGCACAACTTATTTGATATTATGAAAATCACTCAGTCTTTAGGTTATAAAAGACTGTGTGTTTTCGCTCTCCTATCTGTTTAAGATAAACTTCAAATTCTGATTTCTTATGATGTCTGATGTAAGAAACTAACCAGGAGGATACCCTACAGAGAAACAGAACATCTGGTGAAATGTGTAACATGCCTCAGGATTATGTCTGCTACTAAGGTTAGTGTCCAATGTGAGAGCTGCAGTCTCCGTGTTAAACAGTAAAAGCATAACAAAGAACCAGGCAGTAAGAAGCCTGTTCTTCAGCCACAGAACACTTCCTTTTTCTCAGCAATGTGTTAACACTGAGCCTCACACAGTATTTGGAGAAACAGATCCATAATAAGTATACACTTTGGTTCAGAACACGTAGCTGTTCAATAGACTGCTTCTCTCATATGACTGCTCATTACATCCCTTTCCCCAAATATATTAACCTAGGCATTCATCAAGACAGGATGTATGCTGTTGCTTGTCTGTGATTCATCAATGTATTCTGCTTTTATTTTTCAACCCACAAATAAAAGAATTTGGAGCAGAAGAAATAGGAATGAAAAGCTGAGCAAGTCCAGGGGACCAGGAGAGATGGCATTATTAACTCAAAAAGGCACATAATGCTCAGCAGCCTTGCTCCTCCATTTGTTTTTAACTTTCAATTTTCTACCATAAACAGCAACAACCAAATTCTACACTTACTTCAGTATAAACTGCCTTACTTCTGTGACATTTTTAAAAGCCCCTACTGCATCATGAAAGGCTCCCAAACAAGGAAAGATCTGCACAGCAGGAGAAGAACCTACTTGGATTTTCTGACAGCTGTGAAGGATCAGTCTCCTACAGTAATAGAAATGAACCCCAAACTGAAAAGTGTTTGGAAATAAAATGTTTCCATCACCTCATACTATCAGCTACTTCCATTAGTACCCATGAAAAAGACACTGGATTTTACCCAGCATTTTAATACAATAAACTTTACTGACAGTAGAAGAGAGAATACAATTACAAACTAATCCTGTTATTAAACATAGAAAGTAATCAATGAAGAGAAAGAATACTTCTACCTCTTCCCTACTGGACTATACTAACCACAAAAGCCTTACAGAACAGTTTACAAATGTTACTCATGAAGCTTATTTTGGGCTCCATATTCTGAATCAAAGCATTATTACTTAAAATATAAAAGCATCTCATCAGGAGTTGATTTTACATCAAGTTCCAAGTCAATGATAAGCCCCATGGAATGAATTTTGTCTGTCTGTGGCTATCTTGACTACCTACTTATCAGAAAGAATAACACAATCTTCATACCCTGGAGACTAAATGTGCTCGTTATCCATATTACAATAAAAATAAAAAGGTTGTGGAAAGATATTCATCAGTCATTACAGAGTCAGTCCCTAACTCCAGTTCTTGATTTCTGCCAGTATTTCCTGAGCGCTTAGCTCTGTTTCTAGGATCTATGGTAAAAGCTGACACAGCCAGGTAAATTAAGACATATTCCTTGCCTCCCAGCAGTTCAGAGTATGTTTAAAAAAAAAAAAAAAAAAAAAAAGTCACATAAACAATACTAGGTGATCAACAGGTTGTAGGGTACAGAATTAATGCAACGGGGATGACTACGGGGACAGGGGAATTAGGAAAGGCTTTGCAGAGGAAATGATACCTCTGCTAGGTTTTGCAGGATGGGCAAGAGTTTGCCAGGCCAAAAAAAAAGGGAAAGCAGTATTTCAGCCAGAGGAAACCACTGTGCAAAGGCATAAAAATGTAAATAAATTTTTAGGGTAATCTTCAAACAATCTTATACTATATACAGGAGAAAGAATAAAAAATAAAGCTGGGAAGGCAGGCCTGAGCCACATCTCAAAGGGCCACAGGCCAGGGAAACTTAGACTTTACTGAACTAGCAAGCAGGTGTCAGAGAAGGGTTTAGTTGGAGAGTGACATTCAGACTTCTGCTGCAAGACATTACCTAGGAGGAGAGGATGGACTAAAAAGGAAAAGACTTGGATAAGGAAACCTATTAAGAGGCTACGGCAGTAATTCATGCACAAGATGACAATGAAAGCCTGGAGTTAGGAAATGTGAATACAGAGTCAGCAATAAAACTGGAACATAAGCAAGAACTGTATGTGTTACCTTTAAAAGGTGCTCATGGAAAAGTGCTTCAACAAGAAAACATCAAAATTCCAGAGAGAATTTTAGGCCAGATACAGTACTAAAGGAATATTCCAAAACAAATTCAATTAGTAAGCATCAACAAAGTCTACACATTCACAAAAATGACTAAAAATCTCTATCTTATTTGCTGAAACTTTTGGAGCTCCAGCAAAAGAAAAGCAAATCACAAACAGATAGCACTAAATTCACAAATCAACTGTGTAATCTCCAAATTTTTAAATAATTGCTACAATGTATAATTACAGAGTTTCATTACTGTGTCACATAACGACAAAACTAGGAATTCACAAAAAATTGATTTGTCTATTTGTCTGTACTTTATGAAGGGCCAGGAAACATTTGTTTAATTTGGGGCATTTTTATAGGATTTTAAAACTGCATCATTTCCAATGCTGCTTTCATTTCTGAAGTAATTTTCAAATCTATGGTAAACCATCTAAATTTAAAGAAAAAAAAAACCCCTCTAACAATGAGGGTTGCTAAGTTATTTGTGTACTCCATGATTCCTTTTAAAGATACTTAGAAACAGTATCATGAAAGCAATCACTCATTTAAATAAGGAACCTGAAATGTCCAAGATGCCCATCCAGAATGAATCAGTTCTGACTACTATCAGCATATATTTAATGATACAAGCTAAGAATATTTGTAAAAAATAAAGTACTTTAGAAGGTCCAGGCCTTCTAAACATTGACCACAGCTTAAGTTCAAAATAAAGTGTTACTACCAATGCAAAGAAACAATCTGAAGATAAATATATTGAACAGTCCAATTTAACTCATAATTTCCTTCACTTATATAAGATACATTATTGGGGAAAACTGAAGAAACATACCTGAATTCTAAGGGAAACACATCAAAAATTTTGCTACACGCCACTACTGACAAACTTACCACAAGCTAAACAGTAGTGAAATACCTTCTACAGAATATGCAATATGCTTGAAACATAGAATGATGTCTTATCTCGCTGGTATTCAGACCTTAGATAAGGGTTGTAAAATGACTAGCTTTACAGGACAATTTCAGCATACAAATGTTCTGACATATACAGGGCTTTAAAATAATCTAGAAATTTCACATAAAAAGTGGGAACAGCCAAAATCCCTATTGACAGTAGAATGAAAAAATAAAATGTGATATACTCATACCAAAGGATATGGCAATGAAAAATGAACCAGAGAAAATGAACCCACAAACAATGCTGAGTAAAAGAAGCAAGACATAGAAGATACACTGTCATTACATTTATAAAGTTTAAAAACCCACAAAATTAAATTCATAAGGCATGTAAATGCTGCTGCAAGAATTATGAAAAACTTGAGTTTCATAAAAGTCAATATACTGGCTACCTGAAAATAAGGCGCAGCACAGGAACACTCAGGGAGAATCCATGGTGCTACCTATGTTCTATTTCTTGACCAAAGTAATGGTTACATAGATAGATATTTGCTTCATAATTATTAAGTTGTGCATCTGTTTGATGTACTTCTCTTGCAAATATCTTTTGTAACAAAAAGTTTTTAAATATGGGAAGTAATAAAAACTAATGGGTAGTATCTTGATTTAAAAAATAATAAAAACATGTAAATGGTGCAACTGCTTTGGAAAACAGCTTCGCAGTTCCTCAAGGGATTGCATGGAGTTACCGTATGACCCAGCAATTCCCTCCTAGGAATATACCCAAGAGAAATGAAAGCAAGGTCCACACAATTTTGTACACATAGATTTATAGCAGCATTATTCATAATAGGCAAATGTTCAGATGAATAACAAAAATGTATTACTTACATACATTTAATGGAATACTACTCAGCGATAACAAGTAATGAAGTTCTGATATATGCTGCACTATGAATGAACCTTGAAAATATTATTTTAGTGAAAAAAGTCAGAGACAAAAGGACAAATATTGTAATGATTCCACTTACATGAGTTATCTAGAAAGAGCAAACTCAAAAAAAAAAAAAAATGTAGATTTGAGGATACCAGAGACTGAGAAGGAAGGATGACAGGGTTTCTTTTTAAGGTGCTGAAAATATTCTAGAATTGACCCTAGTGACGGATGCACTTATCTGTGAATACACTAAAAGCTACAGAATTGTAAGCTTTAAATGGGTGAACTATAGAGTATAAGAATTACACCTCAATAAAATTATCAAAAACTAATGTGTAAAATATTTCAGTAGAAGTGAGGGTAATGTTTTAGCCCCATCTGTTTAGAAATAATAATGCAGATAGAGCAATTCAAACTATATATTTTAATAACTACAGATTTCTGAATTAACTATATAAAAAGCATCCATGAGCTGAATGCAGAAACAGGTTTCATTCTTTTCATCTAACAATTAATTACAATTGACTATTTTTAAGAACCAAGAAAAACTAAAGCCAAAGAAAATAAGTGTAATATAAAAGAGCTCAGTAATATGGGTTGTATGTAAGTTCATTAATGAAAGTACTAAAACCAATGCATTGCTATTACAAAATCATCAAGAACTCTGGAAATCATGTTTATATTTATTAAAAACCCCAATGTAGTCAGAGGCTCTATCCATTGAAAGGTCAGATTTCCTTAATTTTAGTTAACTAATATGAGTAAAATGAATGGCACAATAGGAAAAGTATATATAATATGAACACAAGCCAAAAGATGCAAGGGGTTTGACAGCTGGTGGCCTGATAATGCCATATCTACCCCTCCCATATATAATAACATATTCATATCTATAACAATCCCTATCAGTTTAATATCTGCTTAAAATAATTTCTACATTTAGAATTCTTTCTAAAAGTCAGTCATATCTGTCTTTTCAGAGGATACCAAGCTTCAGGTCCTTCTCCATAGTGGCTCTCCGTTTATTCTTTTCTGTTTCCTACTATTATACTACTTTGTGTTAACTGAAAGCAAAGAGCTGGTAGATCTTAGAGATGACAAACCTCTGATGGACCACACAACAGAAACTACTAGAGTCACGTGCTCTATTACTGAAAATACAGCAATATAAAACTATCAGATTGAAGGGCTAATATAATTCAAAAGACAAACAGCTCCTCTCTTCCTTTATCCCTCAACCCCACCAGTAATAATGGTTATTGGAAATAAACTAGAAAAAAAAAAAAAAAAGCCATAAAGTTTGAAAAGGATGGGCTAGACAGAGCGGCTCACACTTGTAATTCCAGCACTTTGGGAGGCCAAGGAGTGAGGACCGCTTGAGCCCAGGAGATCATGACCAGCCATGGCAACATGGTGAGATCTCATCTCTAAATAAACAAAACAAAACAAAACAATTTGAAAAGAAGTTCCAACTGAGCTAAGGCACTTACTGAAAAGGCTGTAATAGCAGATATTTAAGCCTAGGAAAAGGGGCACAGAATGTATTAATCCTTGTAGACTGCTATAACATTACTTCGATCCTAACTGCCATTTCCAGGTGTGATTTACATTAGAATCTAATTATAACGTATTTTTCTTATAATTCTCAGAATGCAGAAGAAAACATGCTTACTATAATGAGACACAGCAAATATTCAAAGATTATCTCTGCTCTCTGCACTCAATTTAAATAAAAAGTAAAAACAGGCAGAAAATACTTTTCCTCTGTTCGTTAAATCAAGCAAATGAATCAGAAACCCATTATTCTCAACATATTAAAGGCTCTGATAAGCAAAATGAACATGTTATCATGGCTAAGTCTGTACTAATTTTCACCAAAATCAGTGATACTGCTGCTGTGTCTCTGGGAATACATTCAACCCTAAGGCTTACTGTTCAGTCAACTCTGTTGCTCCTCGGTATTCTTAGATCAAAGAGGCATTTTATAGACCTAGCTCAAACACATTTTACTACGTTACTAAGTTTGATGGCAACTCCTAATGAGGGCAAACATTGGTTAAACTACTTAGTTAGGAAATGTAAAAACAACTTTAATTTACCATTCATAAATAACAATCCATTTGTAGATGGCATCCATGAGAAACACACATATACCACACTTTGAAAGAAATGTTGCCAGCAGTCCTAACAGCTGACTGCAGTTCAAGACCAAATGCCACCTTTTGGTTTTGACTCACTCCCCAAGCTCCTACAAACCTGGAGGAAGAGGAGTGCTGGGAGGTGCTGGGTATGATTCTGTCTAAAAAGCCCCAAGACATCCTAAATATATGGACTCTTAAGTGTTATTTCCTTTGGTCAGTTAACATGTACTACATAATCTCCATGCATTTTCTGTCTGACATACCATGTTCTTCAGTCATCTAAATTTTGCCTCAAAATACCACCAACAGAAAGCTCTATTTTAGTGGGGGGGGAGGAAGGCCTATAAAAGAAACGCCCTTTTAGGCCGGGCACAATGGTTCACACCTGTAATCCCAGCACTTTAGGAGGACGAGGCAGGAGGATCACATGAGGCCAGGAGTTCGAGACCAGCCTGGCTAACATGGTGAAAGCCCATCTCTACTAAAAACACAAAAATTAGCTGGGTTTAGTTGTGCTCGCTTGTAATGCCAGCTACTTGGGAGGCTGAAACAGGAGAATCGCTTGAACCCGGGAGGCGGAGGATGCAGCAAGCAGAGATCACGCCACTGCACTCCAGCCTAGGTGACAGAGAAGGACTGTCTCAAAGAAAAAAAAAGGGAGGTACAACATTTAAAGTTTCTATTTTGAACGTTAAGCTTTTCTAGGTTAGACACAATTACCTTTTATGTTATTCCTCCTGGAAAAGAGGTTTTCTGATAGCTTGTCCAAACACTAATATAAACTTCCATCTTCCCAAATGCTCACTGTTTCACATTGTTGTCAGTTTAAGTACGGCTTTCTAGATTACCAATCTCCCAAGAAATCCTTCCTAGGATCCCACTCTGGCACTACCTTCTTTTACTTATTGGACTGAACTAAATCTAACAGACTACAGGGGTAAGCATAGACAGATACACATGCAACTCTGCAGGCACTCTGAAAGGCTCCCTAAGTCCAATAATTCCACAATTTCAATAATATGAAATAACCCAGAAGAAACTGGAAGAAAAGAACCATTACTATTCACTTTATAAAGACCTTCTCAAGATTCCTCTCAAGAGCAAATTCTCAGCACATTTAAAAGATTATACATTTACAAAAATACAAGTTGCATATTTTTCTAGGACCTTGATTATACAAAAAAAAACATCAATATGATAAAGACCAATTAAATCTTCTAAGTTAGAGAGAAGACCACCTGGCTTATTAACTTTGAATAAAGGTAAATACTGTTTTAAAATCTAACCTAACTGGAACTTGGGCAAAACATTTAGAGAATGCTTTCATATGATAAATGACTGAGACTTACTTAATTAAGACAGGATTTCACAGCACAATTAAAGAGCACTCAGGAAAAATACAGTCTGTCCTACAGAAAGCAAACCCCTTTCCTTCCACTCACATTATATTTTCACCTTATACTGTGGCACTCAGACATTTATTTTAAAAGACTTTAAAAGACATTCGTAATGTTTAACGAGTTTATTCTCCAAACTAAAATATTAAAATAGGAGTTTAATATCAAATTTGAGACACTAAGAAAACAAGCCTTCGGCTGGTTTTCACAATCTGTTGAGAAGCTATTTTCTTAATAAGCCCCA
This sequence comes from Papio anubis, assembly GCF_008728515.1. Taxonomy (NCBI): domain Eukaryota; kingdom Metazoa; phylum Chordata; class Mammalia; order Primates; family Cercopithecidae; genus Papio; species Papio anubis. The sequence goes on from NC_044983.1 coordinate 112,049,236, forward strand.
AGTTCTTCTAACTGGCACAAAGCTTAAGTTAATTTTATCTTTGTATCAATATAAATTAATTTTATCTTGTATCAATACCATACTTCCTGCTCTCTCTACTTGGGAATAAAATGGAATTTGTTTATATATACCAGAGTAACTTACTTTGTAGAGAAGATTTCTTATAACTCAAATCTTTAAATATGCCAAGTTCATATCCTGAAAAGCATGTAATTAAATAAAAATGTTATCCTTCCTGAACCCTAAGTAAGTTTTTCACCTTCAGTGACAATAAGGCAGGAATATATCTGGAAGTCAACTTACTAAATTTGGTTATATTTAATAATCAAATAGACCTAAAGTATAACTGAAATATAAAGAACGTTCAATTTTTAGGAAACTACATTCTTAATTTTATAACTAAGTTAGTATCATTTGAAATCAGAAAATTTTAGCAACGGCTTGTTAGCTCAACAGACAGAGCTCCCTAAGAGTGAGGAGTGCTACTCTTCAGGGACTTTTTTTTTCCGGAAATAAAGTTTTAATCACTTCGAAAATGGCACCACCTACATGGTAACAAATAGAGAAACACACTGCTGCATTGATAAGTGGATGTTGAATGTTGAACTGGAAGGCATGCTAAGCTAATTTCACCAAATGGTTATACATTCTGACACCATGCTGGAAGTAAGAATGATAAATCTATTAATGTCAACAGTCCACTGTGGCACTTTAAATGGAAACCTATGTTTCAAAATTCAGTACAGACTGAAAACTCGGTCTCCCTCCCGCTGGTATCTCTCTCATACAGAAGTAACCACGGTTTCCAGTTTATGTATATTTCTTTTTTTTTCTTTTTTCTTTTTTTTTTTTTAAAGAGACAGTGTCTTGCTCTGTCTCCCAGGCTAGAGTACAGTGACATGGTCATAGCTCACTGCAGCTCTGAATTCCTTAAGGGATCCTCCCGCCTCGGCCTCCCAAAGAGCTGGGACTACAGGAGTGCACCACAACGTGGCTAATTTATTTTGTGTAGAGTCAGGGTCACCCTGTGTTACCCAGGCCAGCCTTGAGCTTCTGGCCTCAAGGGATCCTTCTGCCTTGGTCTCCCCCAAAGTGCTAGGATGACAGGCATGAGCTGCCACGCCTGGCCAGATGTATCATATTTCAATCATTCTTTTGATATTAAACATTCCTATAATACTCTTGTATGTATATCACTTTACATATGTATATGAATATGAGTAAGTTAAATTCCTTTCAGAGAAACTGCAAGGTCAAGAATTATGAGCAAACTTTTTTTTTTACATTGCCAAACTTCTCTTCACACAGTTTGTACCAATTGACACTCCTATCAGCAATCAGCAGTACATGAGTGTGCCCGTTTCCCTCCAGTGTCTGTCAAATTCATCATGCTATAAAACTTTTAATCTTTGCAAATCTAAAGTGTGAAATGTCATATTTTGTTATAATTTGAAACTGCGTTTCTTTCATTATGAATAAGGTTGGGCATCATTTTGCATATGTAAGTGCCATTTCTATCTTTTCTTGTGAACTGTCTAAACCATCTTTGGCCTGTTGTGGCCACTGGTCGGTCTGTCTGTTTTCCTTCTCGATTTGATTAGTTAAAAAAATCATTTATATATTAAAAATTCAGCCTTTTGTCAGTGCTGAATTGCTAATATTCTCTTTCACTTTGCCATTTGTTTTTATTTTTATTTGTTTTAGGTATGACCATTTATTTTGTGCCTTCTGGGTTCTGTGTCATACACAGAAAGGTCGTATCTAGTCTCACACTGCAGTGAAATCATTCATTCATGTTTTCCTTTAACTGTTTCACGATTTTTTTGTTTCATATGTTGAAATGTTTGACCTACATGTAAATTATTTTTGAAAAGATTTATAACTTTTACCAAAAGAAGTTTTCTTAAAACTAAATTATGTTCAGGAGAGATGGAGATACATACTACAGGAGATGGAGATACATACTAGCAAGGCAGATAGTGTAATCCCTTGAAGAAGGAAGAATGAGCCAGAACTGACTTGTATAGCTGTATTCCAACATAGCAACAGAGAATAAGAAAATAAAAATGTATCTCCATACTTCCTCTGTTTATCCCATGGTCCTGCCCACTGTCTTTAAAAATAAAGCAAAACAAAGCAGCAGCAACAAAATGATGTAGTGCAAAAAAAACTAAGGTAAACTTTCTGATTTTTTTTTTTTTTTTTTTTTTTTTTTGAGACAGTCTCACTCTGTTGCCCAGGCTGGAGTGTGGTGGAGCAATCTAGGCTCACTGCAATCTCCACCACCATGTTCAAGCAATTCTCATGCCTCAGCCACCCAAGTAGCTGGGCTTACAGGCATGTACCACCACGCCCGGCTAATTTTTGTATTTCTTAGTAGAGATGGGGTTTCACCATGTTGACCAGGCTAGTCTTGAACTCCTGGAACTCCTGGTCTCAAAGGATCCGCCCACTTTGGCCTCCCAAAGTGCTGGGATTGCACAGCCACCATGACTGCTACTCCTGAATTCCTATGCATAACTTGGAACACAGGTACATTTTTTTCTGAAGAAAAGGTCTATAGCTTGAGGGGAGAGGAAAATACAATGGCTCAGAGCAGTGTTGCAGCCCAACTAGGTAAGCAGGGTATCAGAGTAGGAGGCCTGTCCATTTTAGAGTGTCAGAGACCAGACCACGCAAGAAAGGAATCCCCACAAGATGGTGGTTGTCATGGGGATTCAGAGATTCAGTAAAGTGAGGAAGGTATTGTGGGTAGGAGGAGGAATAGCACAAGGAGTCAGCATCTAAGCAGGATAAGGAAGGCAGGGCAACCCATGCATGGGTGCCCTGGCACAGGACTTCAGAGCCCAAGTGGGATGGTATGTGGAATCAGAGACTGAGCAAGGTGAGGAGGGCATCTGAACAGGAAAAGGCTTGGGAGCAGAAATAAATTAGTTACATAAAAAGGAAATTAACTAAATAAGTAAATGTATTAAGAATAATATGAACATGTGTTTTCACTATCGGAGAAGGGAATTACAAATATGAAAAGGGAGAAAAGTAGAATAAACTCTGTTGTAATGACCTGGAGTTGGAGTTATCAGTGTAAACTCATGGTTTTCAATATAAATAAATACAGAAATACAGATGTAAATGTGTTTATCTGTGTGTGATTTGTATATTCAAATACATGCTCAGTCAGCTCAAAAGGCCTTCAGGTAGTAATATCCCAAGAGCAATGAGCACACTCAGGGTGTTCTTGGCATCTAAATACCATTCTTCTCTTGGAGGATCTAGGGCTCCTTTGAGAAATGACTGAATCCAGAAATGGGACAGGGAAGGTACAAAATGAGCTTGGAACATTACATTATGCCAAAGAGGGAGGAATGTTCAAGTAATTGATGGAAACATTGCAAAAGGGCACAAGCTACCTTGAATGGGATTCCACTGATCAAACTGGGGATAAACTGAACACTAAATAATGACAGTAACTTGTAATAGCCCACTGAATAAAACAGGATACCATAAGTATATACAGATATAGAACATTTACAGTTCCCCTACAAAATACTTGGAAATGGTTCTCTCCTGAGACTACTTAAAGTTTACTAGCTCTATAACACAACTAATAATTAGGAATAATGATTGAGGTTTGAAAGAAGATAAGCATACTTGATGACTACATCAAGGATCAGATTCCAATGCATTAAATATATTGTTTATGAAATAATTTATTCCTGCCTAAAATACAGAGTTCAGTGACTAAGGCTTCAGAATACTTACAAAATAGCAGGGGTTTTTTGTTGTTGTTGTTGTTAGCGTGATATTGAATCTCTACTGTGTACTCATTTATTTAATCCCTGTACCATGCTTAGTCTTCTCGAGGAATAAAATCTAAATAATTTGTAAGGGCAAAATAATAAAGTACAAGTTTGACTACAAAACATACGAGGTAGAACAGCCCTGTATGCACAAAAAAGTCAAAAGCACAGGTGACAAAACTTTTGTAAAAGAAAACAACACAAAACCAACAGTTAAGGCAGAACATGTAGGCAAACAAAAAAAGCTAGGACACCCACCCTCTCCACATTACATGTTAATACAATTAGGGCACAGAGGTAATAGTAGTCTCACTGTGGACAGCCCTGGCTCACCTCTCCAGCTGGGATCTCTCTCCTGAGAGGTCTCCATCACCACCCAGCTGTCCCTGGTGAATTTCACTCTCTCAGTGTCCAACCGAATTCTGCTTCCCTTCCCTCCCAAACTTGTGCCTCCTCTCCTGTGTGTGCTTGTCCCTTTTTTCCAAGGGGTTGGCAGACCACCCCAAAGGAAATACTGGGCCTAGATGAAATCAGAAGAAACAAAAAAAGAATAGATTTTTAGGGTTTTTTTTTAAGTGTAAAAAGAAAAAAATTGCATGCCTGCTTGCAAACATATGGGATACTGAAGAACTATTGCTGCTTTCACCAACCCAATTGCTGGTGTCAGTGCTGACAAACTTGCTTGCTTTCCTCCTCTGTTTTACTACCTGCATCTTCTTAATGACTGGGAACAAAGGGGAAGTCGAGTCCCTTCACCAGTCAGCTTTTGAATTAAATTGAAATTGTAGGGATGACCACAACCTACTCTGTACTCAAGCCGCTATCCCTATATTCCTTAAAGCCACTATAAAGAGGTGAGATTCCCACTGTATTATGTTACAAATTTATGTTTACCCCCCTTACCAGAAACCTCTAGCTGAGCCTGTCCTCTTCACAGGTTTATGAATGGTTTATGTTTCTTCCCTCAGGGCCTAAACTTTTATTTGTTCCTATTAAATATTATTCTGTTTTAAAAGCTTCTAAATTTCAACTTGCCCTGATTACCTTGAATTATGCAATGCAAATTAGTCTATTGAATAAAGATTGGTTTTGAAATCTGATGAGCCTCTCAACTGATTAAGTTAAATTATGCTTTAGTGGGGGGCATACCCTATATACTTCAAATACCTCCAGGCACACAATGAACTAATAACTGTACCAAGACTTCTGTGAAAAACAATGACAATATCTACTACACATTAAGTGCTTACTAAAAGGCAGGCATTGCCTTAATGCATTAGATGCATTCTTTCTTAATCTTCAGAACAACTCTAAAGGGTAGGCAGAATTATCATGCTCAGGATCAGACTGGATTCAAATGCACCAAGTCTGTTTAACTCCAGAGATTATGTCTTGATCATTATATCAGAGGGCCGTTATCATGGCTACTAGGTAGCTACAATTTCACAAGAAAGTAATTATAAGAGCAGTTTTTTTTTTAACCATGACTTTAACAGGCTGATCAATATGATGTAAAATAAATTTCACAAGACGGATTACTCAAAGAAGTAAACCATACACATTTCATTCAAAAGGGGCATAAGGTACAACTTTCCAGATACTTATGAGCCTAGCCTGCAAGTCATGAGTGACAAGTTAGATGTCACTCATGAATGAAAATTACCCGTCTCCTCAGTAGACACTACATTTCTCTTATCTACCACATCTTCATTCCCTCCACCACTAACTTGTCTTCTTGCATTCAACTATTATTTTTTTCTTAAAACAGATCTGAACATTGTCATGATACTTACAAAAAGTCTTCATGGTTGCCCACTGTCAATATATAAAAGCCAAACTCCTGACCAAAATGATCACAACTAATACAGGTTATGCTGTAGATATCAATTGTCTCTGTTTTACAGATGAGGAAACTGAAGCTGAAAGAATAAATTTTAATACACCCTGCATCTCTCAGCATCCTTGCCCATGCCATAGCCTCTATTTCAAAACCTCTTGCCACTACCAATCTCTTTCTCCAACTTAATGCTGCCAACTACCAACTTTCATTATTTAAGATGTTTTTTCTTCTATTGAGACATAAATCACTGTTAACACCAGTGGCTCATTAGAGCAAGAAATAGAGGTGGCGCTGTTAAAGATGTAGTATATATAGGCAGACTGCAGTGGCTGACATCTGTAACCCCAGCACTTTGGGAGGCCAAGACGGGCAGATCTTTGAGCTTAGGAGTTTGAGACCAGCTTGGGCAACATGGCAAAACCCCATCTCTACAAAAAAAAATAAAAAATTAGCTGGGCATAGTGGCATGTGCCTGTATTCCCAGTTACTCTGAAGGCTGACGTGGGAGAATGGTTTGAGCCCGGGAGGCGGAGGTTGCAGCATGCTGAGATCATGCCACGGCAACAGAGCTGGAACCTGTGTCAAAACAAAAAAATTGAATACACATATATCCACATATTTACTTGGGTGTACATGCCTAAATCCACTGAGTTATATATAGGTCCACCATTCTTAAACTACCCAACTTTATCATATGAATTACAAAAAATTACTGATATCATGACATGCATTTCAATCTTCACCCATTTCAGAGTTCAATTTCTCAACAATTTTTGTCAGACGAATTTTAGACATTTGACTCAATTCAACAAACTTTTTCTTTAAATCTTGCTAAAACAGGTAATCTACATGAACACTGCTGCATGCCATTATCCTAAGCAAATTAATGTAGGGACAGAAAACCAAATACTGCATGTTCTCACTTGTAAGTGGGAGCTAAAAATTGGGTACTTATGGACATAAAGATGAGAACAGAAGACACTAGGAACTACTAGAGGGGGTAGGGAGGGAGGGTGACAAGTATTGAGAAACCGTTGGGTACTATAACGGCTACATGGGTAACAGGATCATCCATATCCCAAACCTCAGCATCATGCAACATACTCATGTGGCAAATCTGGACATTTACCCTGTGAATCTAGAAGTTGAAATTATAAACATAAATATACATATAAATGAATGCATGGATGCTCTAATTATTCTCTTCTAAGAGAGAGGGTCTTAATGTCAAATGACAAGCCGGTTTTTTTTTTCTTTGTTTTGTCTGTTTGTTTAAGACAGAGTTTCGCTCTTGTTGCCCAGGCTGGAGTGCGACAGTGCGATCTCAGCTCACTGCGACCTCTGCCTCCTGAGTTCAAGCGACTCCCCTGCCTCAGCCTTCTGAGAGCTGGGATTACAGGCATGCACCACGACACCTGGCTAATTTTGCATTTTTTAGTAGAGACACGGTTTCTCCACGTTGGTCAGGCTGGTCTCAAACTCCCGACCTCAGGTGATCCGCCTGCCTCGGCCTCCCAAAGTGTTGGGATTACAGGCGTGAGTCACCGCGCCCGGCCACAGGTTTTTTATTTTTATTTTTAATGGAAACAATAAAATAGAAGACAGTATTTTTAACAGTGCCAAGTGGCCACTCAGAAGTCTGGCACTGGAGCAAGAGCTCCTTAAATTAATTGTCTAGGGAAAAATGGAGGTAGAGAAAACTCAATCTTCTTGGGATGGTGGCAATAGCAGCTGAAACAAAATATTAAAATCCGCCTCCTAAAGCAAGTGTGTACAACCTGCAGCCCAGGACAGCTTTGAATGCAGTCGAACACAAATTTGTAAACTTTCTTAAAACATTATAAGATTTTTTTTTTCCATTTTTTTTTTTAAGCTCATCAGCTATCACCAGTGTTAGTGTATTTTATGTGTGTCCCAAGACGATTCTTCTTCTTCCAGTGTGGCCCAGGGAAGCCAAAAGATTGGACGTCTCTGTCCTGAAGTCTTCAAGTTATTAAGGGAAAATCCTCTCTACTTTTTACCTACTACTTAGCAAAAAAAGGTAAAGATCAAATGCAAGTACGGCTTACTGTTCCTGTTTCTAGTAAGTCAAGCAACATAGAGAAAAGAAAAAGATTTATACAGTTTGATCAGGGAGGCCGGAAGACATCCATAAGTAAAACTGGCAACTACTATGAAAGTTAAATTTAGCATGGTTGGGGTTCACGGAGTCCATTTGTAATGCAAAAGTTAGGGTAAACATAATAAATTGATACTTTTAAACACCTTTTTTGAGAAATGGGAAAGAATTTTTCTATCACTGCTAATTTACTTACAAATTACATGCTTTCCCAAGTCAGTCCACCCTTCTAAATACAGGGTATACTCAAAGCATTGAACTAGCTATCTTTAATCATAAAGTAAGACTTCTGGGTCTAAATTTACATTGTTAAATTACTTTATTCTAATCAGTTCTCCAAAGCCAGACAGAAAAATTACTTTCTAAATAGTGTGCTAAATTTACGAAATAATATATTCCTTAATTTCAAACAAATTTGACACAGTAATTTTTGGGGGGGTGGGGGGGATCACATCATTCAGTTAATATTGTTCTATACCTACAGGATTAAATGTAGCTACTTTAGCTTTGTATGCAATTCACAATCTCCATTTAATCCATTCAACAAATATTTTATTGGGCATGTATTATATTCCACTATTCTAACAATAAATATTGGGGATAAATCTCAGTCCCTGAGCTCAGTGAGCATCCAGTCTAGCAGAAGTGAATAATAATTGATGATATAGTGTGATAGTCCCCATAATATTAATTGCTAGGGTGCTTTTCATATATCTCCGGAAATTCTTTGTTGTTCCTCCCACCAAGCAACAGAATTTAACTCCCCTCCTCTTAATTATGGGCTGGACTTAGTGACTCAATTCTAAGGAAAAGAGTAGGGGAAGGAATAAAAAGTAACTTTTCAGTGAAGAAACCTGGCAGTCACCACCTAAACCAAGTAACCAAGGTTAACATCATCATCATTAAGACATGTTGAGATGATGCAATGAAAGGGCCAGTTCACTTGTATACTTTCCCAAATCATGGTGATTATTCTTCCACATAATCATGAGAAAACATCAGACAAACCCAAATTGATAGATAATGTATAAACAGCTGACAGGCACTCTTGAAAAGTGTCATGGCCAGGAAAAACTAGAAAAAGAAACAGACTGGAACAGACTAAAGAGATACATGAAATTGAACGTGGCATCCTGGACTACATCCTGTATCAACAGAAAAAGAACATGAGTAAAAACTGGAGAAATGTGAATAAATTCTGCATTTTAGTTAATGGTACTGTACCAATTCTAATTTCTTACTTTTGACAAATACACCATGGTTACATGTTAATGGTCTTTCCAAGTTCTGTAAATCTAAAAATTTTTTTAAATAAAAGATTTAAATATATACAGTCTGATAAGAATCATCATGAGATAAGCATATGATCTACGAGACATGCAGCCAGGGTCAGCATCAAGGGTTATGTGTGTGAAATCTGGGAATAATGTCTCAACTTACTCTTGAAATATGGGAAGGAGTTGATCAGCTGGAATGAGGAAGGGGGTAGAAAAAAACAGAATAATCCACTATCCAGGAACAAGGCGGTCTTTGGTTTGTGTAATTAACAAATGGTTCAGTATGGCTGGCAAAATGGGAGAAGAAATCGAGAATGGGAGAAGTAGCATCAAGAAATAAGGTCAGAGAGAAAAGCCAGAATTACCTGTCTTCAAGATCCAGCCTCAAATCCCACATATATCATATCAATCTAGTGCTGAAGTGACTTCCTCTCCTGACATCATTTCCTATACCAGTCATTTGGCCATAACCAGGTATCGCCTTGTGTTAAGTTTGTCCTATTATTTTAATTTTCCCAATTTAAATCTTACTCCACAGAGTGAGACAGTAGGAACCAAGCTTCACACACCCCCTGAAATTCACTTTACTGGTTTCTACCTTATATCATGCCTTAGACACTGTCTAGCATAGTAGGGACTCAATGGATGAGCAATATATAATATAAACTGGTCATGAGAATTAATCTGAAGAATATGGTATCAATGAGAAGCTGATTTTAATCATCATAAGCTGATTCACTGGGGAGGGGGAGGGTGCACAGGGAACAACGGTACAGATATTTCCAAAATCGAGTACGAATAACAAAGGACAACGTACTAAAAACCTTAGAAATCATTTTAGGGCAGTGGTCCCCAATCTTTATGGCACCAGTGATCAGTTTCCTGGAGGATGATGTTTCCATGGAAGGTGGGGGGGTTGGGGGGATGACAGCACCGGCAGTGATTTTAGAATCAAACTGTTCCACCTCAGATCATCAGGCATTAGATTCTCATAAGGAAGGTGCAACCTAGATCACTCACATGCGCAACTCACAACAAGGTTAGCGTGTGGGCAGCAAGCCATCCAGGTGCCAAGGCAAGAGACTGACGGCACAGGCTGTTTGAGTATAATAAAGAAAACACTTAAAATCAGAATAGTTATATTAGACATATAGATATGATTATATATAAATATTACTAATCATTAGTTTATAGTATTACTCTTTATTCCAGTATTATAATAATCTCTGTTCTACAATTATAATCTAAGAAAAACTAGGGCATACAGAGATAGGAGCTGAAGGGACCCGGTGAGAAGTTACCAGAAGACAAAAGCGTGAGCCATGTCATGCTCAGACACGGCCACTAGAGGGCTCCCTGGTCTAGCAGTAACACCAGTGCCTGGGAACGCGCCCCTTACTTAGCAGACCTTGGTCTAGCGGTAGCACCGGGGCCTGGGAGGCATCCATTACTTAGCAGACCCAAAAAGGGAGTCTCCCTTTCCCCAGGGGAGTCAGAAAAGATTCTGCTCCACCACCTCTTGTGGAAGGCCGGACATCAGTCGGGCCTGCCCATCAGAGGCCTGACATCTCCCTTTGATGCTGCGCTTCAGCGGTCACGCTCCTGGTCCACTTTCATGTTCCACCCTGTACACCTGGGCTCCGAGGCCTTCTAGATAGCAGTAGCAGAATTAGTGAAAATACTCAAGTTTTGAAATACATAGAAGAAATAATGACGTAAGCTGTCCTCTCTCTCTCTCTCCCTGCCTCGGCTACCAAACAGGGAAGGGACCCCTGTCCAGTGGACATGTGGCTCGCGTGACCTTACCTATCATTGGAGATGGCTTACACTCCTTATCCTGCCCCCTTGTCTTGTACACAATAAATAACAGCGCAGCCAGGCATTCGGGGCCACTACCACTCTCCACATCTAGGTGGTAGTGGTCCCCCCAGGCCCAGCTGTCTTTCCTTCTATCTCTGTCTTGTGTCTTTATTTCTACGATCTCTCGTCTCCCCACACGAAGAGAAAAATCCACAGGCCCAGTAGGGCTGGACCCTATATTAGTGCTCCTATGAGAATCTAATCCAACAGCTTTTCTGACAGGAGGCAGCATTCCTGGTTCCTAACAGACCAGTACTGGTCCACGGCCTGGGCATTGGGGACTCCTGCCTTACAGGACTTAAGGACTAAGAAGATAAAAACTGTTCCACATAACATCATTTCTGCCTATCATTCTGATACTCTGCTCCATTCTACCTCCTGACAATTAACAATCAACAAAAAGGTGTCCTATAAAGTGGTTAAGAATCCAGGCTTTGAATCCTGATTCCATACACTGTAGCAAAGGTTCTTGGACAAAGTACTTAGCTTCTCTAGCCTTCAGTAAAATGGGAACAGTAACAGTACTCAACTCTTAAAAGAACCATTGGATTCAATGCATGCAAGTCTTCAACACAATCAATGTTTGGCACATGACAAGTGCTCAACAAATGTTAGCAATTACAACTGTGACTGTAATGTTATCATCACCACTATAATAATGGTGAGAACGATGATACCATTCAAGAGTACTGCCTTGCCATTGCTCACTTCTAAGTCTTTTACTTTTTAATCACCTTCTCTAGTTTAAAAGATAGAGGAGAAAAATTCCTTGTTGCTGTGTTCTTCCTAAAAGCTAGTAAAAATATCTATTTTACTAAAAGTAAAATCTTCATGTACAGTTGGTGTTTTATTCCACATACAGAAGAGTAAGGTTAATCGACACACAGGAAGATATCCTTAGCATCAATAATCAAATAAACGTTGAAGAACAACTGCATAAAAAGGAAAACAAAGGAACAGCCCTAAAATTTTACTGTTTCTTTTCCTACTAACATTTTTAACTTCAACAGTTTAAAAGAGGTCAAGCTAATACATGTCAAATATCTAAAACACAAACTACTTATGGCTATTTTAAAGCAACTTATTTCAACCATTTTTTTTCTTCAACTATTTAAATAATTTCGTAGATTGTATGCAATGTGTAGCTCTCACGTTGATAATGTACTCTATGATAATGGCCAAAGGTACATTATACCAAATGTAAAGGTCTAGAGAGTTCCTCTGTACAAAAGGTACTTTGCAGTGGAAACCAACTATGCCAATAACACTTTGTAGCACTGCCCACAGGAAACACTAACTGCTGTATCCAACATTCCTGATGCTGAAGTGCTTGTTATCTACAAAGAATGTTCTTCAACATCTAATTCATACTTGGTAAGAGATGGATCCTAATCCACCCATATGAATTTAGATAATCAACAGTATGACCAAGATACTATCTATATACATATTTTCATACGATATTTGTGAAAAGTTATAGATTAAGACACAGAATATATTTATGGCAAGAATCAGTATAAGGAGAAAAGTTGTTCAAGCTGTTTTATCCAAGAGAGATGAATTTCTAATTTCTTTTTTTTTTTTGAGACAGAGTCTCGCTCTGTCACCCAGGCTGGAGTGCAGTGGCCGGATCTCAGCTCACTGCAAGCTCCGCCTCCTGGGTTTACGCCATTCTCCTGCCTCAGCCTCCCAAGTAGCTGGGACTACAGGCTCCCATACCTCACCGGCTAGTTTTTGTATTTTACCCCAGTAGAGCGGGGTTTCACGGGTTATCAGGATGGTCTCGATCTCCTGACCTCGTGATCCGCCCGTCTCGGCCTCCCAAAGTGCTGGGATTACAGGCTTGAGCCACCACGCCTGGCCGAATTTCTAATTTCTTAACCAAAAGATTCATGTCCTAATGCTTCCTTAGGTTATAAAGATCCACAAGATAGTAAGGTAACTCCGAAAGACATTAGACACTACCTTCACCAAATGACCAAGGTTAGCATCACCAGTGATGTCATGTGAGTATCATGTTACACCACCCCCGCCTCCACCCGGCAAGAATGCAATGAAAGGGGCACTTCAGCACTGAGAGTCCTCCTCAAAAATCTGCAACTTCAGTTTAATCATGAAAACACATCCAGCATATCCAAACTGAGGAACATTTTACAAAATACTTAACCAGCACTCTTTAAAACTGCCTAAATCGTGGGAAACAAGAAAAGACTGAGACAGTCACAGACCAGAGGGGCCTAAGGAGACAAGACAACCAGCACAATGTGGTATTCTAGACTGGATCCTGGAAAAGAAAAGGACATTACTGGAAAAACTGGTGAAATCCAGATAAAGTTAGCAGTAAGATGTCAATGTTCGTTTCTTAAACTAATGTATCTCAGTAATATAAGATGGGAATACTAAGGGAAAACTGGTTGAAGGATATAGGGGAACTCTCTGTACTATCTTTGCAACGTTTCAGTAAAATCTAAAATTATTCCAAAACAAAGTTTATTTAAAAAAAAAAAGACTCCAGACACACTTGTTTACAAAGGTTATCTAGTAGCCATGGATAAACTTTCCTGGAGTAAACACTACCACCAATAAATCCAATCACCAAGCTGAGTTCCCATAAATATTTCAAATGTCAAGTGAAAAGTCCTAGATTAAGTCACAGAATTATAAAGACATTGATGACAGTTGATGACAGTCATCAATTCAACTAGGTTACTACAGATAGCTTAAAGCTTTTTAGTGGTCTCTTACAGTTTACAGAATAAAACCTAAACTCCTGTAAGCTCTGAAGAACACAGCCACTTGGTTTTCATTCAGCAGGATTTACTCAGACAGATTAACCTTCTGAAAGTTCCTGAACAATGTCAAGCTCATTCCCACCTCAGGGCCTTTAGCACTTGGTTTTCCTCATCTGTCTCTTCACACAGCCAGTTTCTTCTTATCTTTCAGTTGAGCATATCCCCATTCCAGGGACTCCCTAAACACTCCATATAACCACTCTGTTTTTCATGTTTCAATACAGCATTCAATAAATTACATGAGATATTTAACTATTTATTAATTAATATATTTAGAGACTGGGTCTCACTCTGTCACCCAGGCTGGAGCGCAGAGGCACGATCTCGGCTCACTGCAACCTCCACTTTCCGGTTTCAAGCGATTCTTGTGCCTCAGCCTCACGAGTAGCTGAGACTACAGGTGAATGCCACCACACCTGGCTAATTTTTGTATTTTTAAGCGACGGAGTTTCACCAGGGGTTTTGTCATGTTGGTCAGACTGGTCTTGAACTCCTGGCCTCATGTTATCTGCCCGCCTCAGGCTCCCAAAGTGCTGGGAATACAGACAAGAGCCACCACACCCAGCCAACACTTTATTATAAAACAAGTTCTGTGTCAGATGATTTTGCACAACTGTAGGCTAATGTAAGTGTTCTGAATACACTTAAAAGTGGGATAGGCTAAGCTATGACGTTTGGTAGGTTAGGTGTATTAAATGCTGGGTTTATCAGGATGTGACCCCATCATAAGTTGAGGAGCACCTATATATTATTGGGTTAACTAATGTCTCTCTCCTCTACGTTTTCATCATGTTATTCCGGAGACAAGGCAGAATTATCCATGGAATCCCATCCTATAAAGGGAATATTTTGTTGAAAAAGTATCTTATTTCTCTTTTAGTAATCTTAGTTCTGTCTTTTGGAGCTTGATAGTAAAAATTAATCCTCTCTCCAGAAAACAGGCCTAAAAAATATCAGTCCGCATACGTATTACACTGACTCACTACTCCACATAATGAATGTACTTTTTAAATGATCCAAAAAGATATCAATAATTTCTGAATTGAAAAACCTTAAATATTTCATATTTTAGTGAAGCTGATATTGTTATAAGTACAGGAATTCCCCTGCTGGTTATTAGCAGCTTACGTTTACTAAATTCATCTGCTCTGTAACACATACTATCATCACAGAACAGGTGCTTTTCACAAAGTATTCAAGATGGAAGGGAAGGCAAACAGGAATTTAATTCTCTATGTGTGAAGTATTAAAGTTATTTGATAATATTCAGTCAAATATCTCTTATGTGAGATATTAAAGTTATTTAATAATATTATTCAGTCAAGCCCCCAAAACATGAGTGTACTCGTCTACTTAATCTTTTGTCATTTCTTCCACCTCTCTCTAGTGTTCATCCTTTCATTCTCATTGCTACTGTTCATATTTCAGTAAAGACCTCATTATGTTTTTCCCACCTTCAGTCACAAAATATTGGTTTTATATCAACACACCTCTGCCAGAAAACCCAGAATGATTCACAACTACTTCAAATCTAAGCTTCATTTTCGAGAGTTCAAAGTTTTCCATAATCTGATCCTATTACTTCAGACCATTTCCCAAACTAAGTCTCTGATCTAACTAATCTCATTTTTCTATGCTTATAATACATGCTTGTTTCTAATTCCATACCTTTGTCTCATATAAGTTCATGTTTCCTGATTCAATCAGTCACGAATTTCTAAAACTTTGAGTACAGTCCTACTCTCAAAAAAATAATATTACAAACTCTTGGTAAGCAGTATTTGCATTATTCAAATCTTTTCCTTTTTAAAATACTCTTCTCCTTTGTTTTATCAGGAGAAGCAAAAAGGCTGTTGATGCTCACTTCCAAAAAGACTACTACATTCTTAGGTGTCTTTAAGTTACACTGGAATTTGGAAACTTCAAGCCAAATCACAACAGTATAACAGAGTACTCAAAAATCAAAACAGCAAAAAATAATGGGCACATGAATAAAAGTACAAAGCAACTTATTTGTAAATTTTCAAGATGTCACCTCATTATTATTATTATTATGCTAAGGACAACAGTATCTTAAAATTATAAACGTTCATAGTCTT
Organism: Papio anubis; assembly: GCF_008728515.1. Classification (NCBI taxonomy): domain Eukaryota; kingdom Metazoa; phylum Chordata; class Mammalia; order Primates; family Cercopithecidae; genus Papio; species Papio anubis. The sequence continues at coordinate 112,065,023 of NC_044983.1, forward strand.
CCATTTACTAGTCAAAATGACTATTTTTCCAAGACAAAACAGTCACTTAAATACATCACAAAGATACCAATAAATACCTGTAAAAGACTATTTCTATAGTAAAGAAAACTAGTAAAAGTGTTGATATTGATGTCTATAAATTTCATTCAATTATATTAGGCTAATTAAAATGTAAAGATTTCAAGTTTAAAGTCCAAGTGAGATAATTTACCAAGCAAATTAAATTCTGTGATTAGTATAATTCATTCACTATGGGTAAAGTAGTTAAAAATCTTTCCTAATTCTCAAAGATGTTCATCAAAACCACTTAATACCAGTTGAAGGGAAACCGAGAGCAGTACTTTATTCTTAAAACATGAAATATACATTTTAAATGCACATATTTATATCAAACGGTAACTAATTGAATTATACCAAACATCCTTATGGTACTCACTACCATATGATAATCATGATCCAAGCAAAAAACTAAAGAAAAGCAAGGTCGGATGAACTTAATATTCAACTGCTGTACTTTCAAGCTTTCCATTTTTTTATGTTGAACAGGTTTTCTAGTTCTAAGGTTTGCCTAGATGTTGAACTTGTACCTCCTTAGAATTTTGGTTAAGCCAGAGCCTTTCTTTAAAAAAAAAAAAAAAAAATTTGCAATAAAAGAAATTATGGTCTAAATCGCAAAGATGACAAGAAACCTTAGCAATTTAAATAGACAAGCCTTGAAATAATACTGTGATCAAAGTATCAAGCAGCCTAATATAACCCAGCTGGCTCAGGCTTATCATATATGGTACTCATTACCACAATTTCACTATTTAATCTACTTCCTGGTGTCAACAAAAACTTTGTTATTAATTCCCCCCAGTTATGGATCTGCTTAAATTATTGCACTTTCTGATAAGACAACCCTCTGTCCAAAAAATTTTTTAAAAAGGAGCAGGTCTTATTTTAAATGTTTTAGAAATGGAACCCCGGTTAGTAAAACCACAGAAACCACGGTGGCTTTGTATTATTAGCCGTCTACATAAGGGTATGTTGATTTCTATAGAGGTAATAGATGACTCATGGTTAACACAATTTTGTAAGGGATCACATGTTTTATCAAAAAGGTAACCATATGCACGTATGCAAAAAGAACTATTCTACAAATTGTTAAAATTCAAGTAAGAGATGTATCCAGTGACAAAGGTATACAGGTTAGATTCTGCTAGCCCGTCCTCTTATCCACACAAAACTTCTCCATCACTCATGTAGATCCTTGTTGGTTACAACTTGTAAGATTTTGAAGCTATAGATCTTACCGCCTTTAAGTAATTAAATGTTTCTTAGGAACTTGTTTTTACACATAATTTGTTTCCAAAAAGACTCCATTTAGGCAAAGTAAAAATGCTAGGATTATTAAATCTACCTCAACACTTATACTAAACACTGAAGCAGCAAAAAACTAAATCAAAAAATACAAAGAGATACATAAGAAAAGGGCAGTGTGATCATGATTACTGTCACTGGATTTACTGGTCTGTCTCAGCCACAGGTACCAGGACATTGAAAAGATGAATTGTGAGAGTTGTTCACGGTGCACACCTCCATTTTTTACAAAGAGCTAGTTGGACTGGTTACAAAGGAGTCACTAACTGCTCAGTGTTTCATGAGTGGCACCCAGCGTTCACACAGATTCCTTACAGCTAACTGATCCATTTCTTTTCCATGCTCTCTTCTCTTTCATTCTGCTTGCCCAGATGGCAGCCACAGCAGATTGGAAGCATTGCACAACATACTACTTAACCATACTGTGTACTCAGTAAAGAAGGAAATTCACATGACAGGTTTTATCAGTATTGTCTGTTTAAGTCATCTGCAAAGCAATGTATTCTAGAAGGTCTTCCTGTGTCATCAGTCAGGCACTGATTTCCTAAGTCAAATTAAACCATCTATTCAAACTATTATTTGTAATTGCATTCAGTGATATTTAATAAGAACATATTTTTCTTCCCCTACCCCACCCAGCTTGGTCTGTACTTTCAGTTAGTTTCTCCATTCCATGTAGCAAAATAGTAGAGGCTGTGCTGACTTTCAGCAGTGAAAGGGGTTTAGTGTCTGTATATATTCAACCACCGCTAATCTTCTGTTGACCTTCATTTTTACTTAATATAATACCCAGTGTACGCCCACAAACTTAACTTTCTAAAAATCTGGTGTTAAATTTAATACTCGTTTGATTTCATTTGTGTTGATAATAAATGATAATGTCAAGAAGCAGCCTTTTAAGTAAATACAGTATGTCTACAAGTCACAACTGCAGGCAACTGCATCACTCACTGTGCTTCTGAAAACATACTGGAATTACTGCCACCTCCCTAAATTGTGATGGATTATATATTAGATGGGCATACTGGGGTTTCTGGTTCTGCATTTGCCATTAATTTTAAACTTGGGCATCTCTGGGACTCAGTTTCCCATCTGCTAAAATAATTACAAAAGTTCCTCCTGTGATTCTCTTTGTAAATATGAAAAGTAAAGCTGTAGAGACTCAAGATTCCAATTAGCAGTAAAGCCAGAACTTTGTCAGTAGCCAGAAGTCAGTCTAGATTTCCTGTTATGCCTATCTGAAAGTTTCCCATATATAAGAAATATATAATATTTGCTATATATACATTTTAGAAATATATTCTATTTTAGAAATTTTCTCAACTAAGAACTGTAACGGTATACGTGTATACACATTGCTTCCATAATTGGATACCAGCATCTTTTCAGGTTGCCCAGAAGATGAGGAGACAATTTAAGACAGAAATGTAAATCTGGATTATGAAAAAAACATCAGAGTCTCACTGTTGGTCACATCGAATATCTCCAAAAGGGGCAGGGAGGCAAACCATACACAGCTTAACACTGCATATAACATCTATACCACCCCATTTTCCATTTTATCAACAGAGAAAATAGCTCATACCCATCAAGGTATTTTATTATCCTTTATACAACCCCTCATCCTCTTCTAGTACTGAATCTTTTTAATGTTTTATCTTTTTTCATGGGTTTGGTGAGGCTGGTAGTTGGAGGAAGAAGAGAAATTAAAATATTAAGAAGAAACAATCCATATTACCAACAATCCTGGTAATAAGACTTTTTAAAAAACTGAGTACATTTAAAGTATTGGGAGTTGCTACCAAATGACAATGAATCAAAAATGAAAATAAAATACTTCTAATATGACAAAGAAAAAAAGATGATCAACTTATAAATTTTCAAGAACAAAAGTATCGTATGAAACACATACATTCAGAATCACTTTGAATTACAAACTTGGAGACACACAGTTTCGTAAATATGTGTTTATAACCCCAAGACATTCTCCAGCTAAACAAAAATATGTTCCAGACATGTTCACCTGCATATTAACATAATATTCACCTTTCAATAATCTGATTCACTAACATAATGCACTAAAACAAGTCTCCTCATGCTTCTCATGTTCAAGTCAAATACACTGCTTAAAACCGCTAAGTTCTATAAATAACAAACATTTCAAAAAATATCTGTAGCAGAAATGTAAGTTAGCAAAGGCCAAAGTGCCCAGCACACAGTTTCCACTCAAATATTGGTGTGATGAATAAACAACAAAAGAAGAAACAAAGAAAAGCAAAAAGGAGACACTGAAGTGAGAGCAGATGAGCCTGGAATCTACAGTGACTTGAGAGCAGCTGGAATTCGTAGGACTGTTGCTGTTGCTGCTGCTGCTGCCGCCGCTGCTGCTGCTGCTGTCACTGCTGTCTGCTGAGGATAACAGCATGCCACAAGTCTAGGGAGCCCCATCAAGGGCTCTGCTGCCAAACTCCTTCTACCACAGTTGCTGGTTTGTAAGGTTAGTAGCCTACCGCCAAAGTATGTCCCCACAAGGTAGTCGCCCATTCAATTCTATAAACCAGAAAAAAGATGAACACCTTTCTGCAAAGACCACTGGAAGAACTGTATGGCCCTCTCATCCGTCACATAGGAAAGAAGGGCTGTCTGTATATCAAACGATGATGTCTGTAGGTTAGATGTTAGAGGGCAAAAAAAAAAAAAAAACGGTAAATACATATATGGGGTAAGGAAAGAGGGAGATGTCGGGTTTCACTATAAACCTATATCATAACATTATTACTTAAAGTCAAAATAAATACTGCCTTTGTTTTCAACTATATCAGAAAGCATCTAAAACGTACTGAGTAAAAATTACTGGTAGAAAAAAGCATTAAATAATACTCATGGTGGAGAAGCGTTAATGGTATGAAAACACAATTCTGAAACTGCTAATAGGTAAGCCATGAAGGATAATCTCAAACAGATAAAAGAACAATCTCAAAACAGATAAAAGCTCCACAAACTGAAAATTTCACCTGGAGAGAGATGAATATAAAGCAAACAGAACACTTTACTGGCATAACTATGATAGCACTTTATTAGGATAAAGGGCAATTTGGAAAACTCAGTATTAGCACCAAAACATCAAATGTAATTATAATTAATTATTGACTTGTAAAACATACATTAGGTAATATATTTAATTGGGGGAATGAAACTGAGTACCATTTCTCCTGGGCAAGATAGGAAGCAACTCTGAACTTGAAAAAAAAGAAATAGCAAGGATCTTTGGTTACATACTGTAATTGTGACTTTTTGACATTTTAATTAGTACTAAAGCAGTTCATTTTAATGGTTATTACCTTAAAGTTTAGTAATAAATTCAAATATCTTTACCTAAAGTTGTTGTGGGTCAAAAGTAAGACAGTTTTTATTTAATTAAAATTTAAACCACTGGGAACAGTAATTTAAGGATTACATTTTTAGACTTGGGAAACTTAGGAATTTTAAATACTATTTAAGTACCGTATCCACCTGTAATTTTCAAATCTTACAGTATTACTTTAAGTCTGCACAAAATTTGAACAGGTTTTACTTGGCTTCTTTCCAAACCATAGCACTTACGCTTTGGGGACTAAGGGAGAATAGAGTGTAAAGCGCTTTAATTTCTTTAAGCAGAAAAATCTTTTACCTTGACTACATTTTCAAAAGTTTATCCTTCCACGCACAAGAGTTTCTCAACTTATTTTTAAAAAAGAAAAGAAAAAGAACTAAATTGTAAAACACGAAGTAAATGCAAAAATATTTTTCAAGCTTTCAAAATGAAGCTAGACTTTGTTCCTACTATTGTATTTAAAATCTTGAGACACTCAAACTGAAAGAACCAAAAAGCCATGAAAATACGGGAACTGATGCTTCCTATTCGGATTTTGCTTCTCGTATATTCTAATCACCTTAATAAACCAAAAGCCAAACACATAAAGTAAATTTAGGTTTTTACGTTAAAGTTTCACCTCACAAATCAGGCTTTTCTGAGTGATTCAAATAAATGTAAGTAAGCAGAAATCTAAAGTTCATTGCCCTGATTATTTAGCAGTAAATCACTAAATGTGAACAGTTTAACATTTTCAAAATACTACGTGAGCAACAAAAAGATGAGTACCGAGAGGAATTATATAATTCAGTGTACCGATTCTCTCTAGTTACCTGCTTACATAATGCTTCTAAAATCAAGTATCTATTAAGTATTTTACTAAATATTTTAAATAGAACTGCAATATGGGCCCCAAGGTTCTATAAACATGACACTAACATCATTATTAGGAGAACTTTCATGTATAAAAACAAACGTCAAAAACAACTTCTCTACCTGAATACTAAAGCAACAGCAATATCTGAAAAGTATTTTCAAGGAATCTGAACAATAAAGATGTCAAATTAAAAATATATACATATCAGTTTGTTCTTGATTTCTCGAGGTGTGTGTGCCACTTATGAGGACCCAGATAAACAAATAATCAGAACACATTCAAAGGACACAACTTTCTTGTTTAACAGTTACTTAAAATTGCAACTGACATCTATCTATAGAATCAAACTTCACCTCTCCTGTGAAATCATCCCCCAAAACGAATTAGTGGCTGATAGCTGGGTGTTCCCATCATTTTTTCCTCTTGTAGTCTAGACTTACATCAATTCTGTTTTACAATTTTTTTATGTACGCACTTGTCTCTCCCACTTAAAATCTTTTGAGGCAGTAACCAGATTTGGTGTCTTTGTATCTTTTTTACTTCCCACTCAAGTAATTTGCTGGCTAAATGCTGAAGTGAATTAGGGTGGACTAATTTTTCTTCTGGATATTTGAAACATTTTATCATACCTCCACACCTGACCACAATGATATGAGGTCACTAGGTAAACATGCTATTTCTCCAGTAAATTTCAAAACATACCCCAAAATTGTCTACATATCGTTTCTAACATTTCTACCAAAAATATATCATTTAAAAAAAAATGTAACAAAAGAAACAGAAGTTTTCAAAAAAGGAATGTGTCAAACAGACCACAATGATCACTGACTATTCATACAGATGGGGGTAAGACAAAATAATAAGTAAACACATGTCTATTCACAAAATGCCCCCATCTGTCTAAAAAATATCAAATGCTTTCTCTGTCCAAATTCAATTCTTCCCTGAGCTTAAAAGCAATACAAAGGCGAAGTAGTAACTACAGACTAGGTTTCCAGCAGTTTTACCCTGGGTGTGGGCTGCAGGAAAACTAAGAAGAGAAGGAAGGTGAGATTTGAGGAAGCAAGTAACTAAGCAGAGATTTTCTCCAATGTAAAATACGACTAACTTGCACAGAGAGCACTGCAAATAACATCACCATACAAATTTATTCTCTCCAAACTCAGTCACACAAAAATAACCCTATGCTGGGAAAAATTACTCTAAATACATCAATATTTTAATTACATTTTTGTCAATTCATATTTTAGCCTCTGAAAGGACTGATTCTACAACTCTGCTTTTCTTTTGAAAACATAAACAAAATATGTAAACAGTTGACGCCAGTATTTCTTACTGCAACACCAAACTTGATTAATACAAGAGCAAATAATTTTCAAGTAACAATTTTCTCCTACTGAAAATGAACAAAAACAGATAAAAGCTATGTGTTGTATTTATCACTACCATGCGTATTATCACTTTAATAATTATACATGGTGCACACATGAATACTGTCTGAGTAAAAAGACATTATTTTATTCCCCTAACTGAATTTTAGGAATACAATGCACTCTTCATGCTTCGTTTTGAAATCAACCTATTTTGAAGGCTAAGGATCATCCTTTGTGTGTAATAAGCAAAATTGGCCACTCCAAATATGAAAACTATGGATTTGGCTCTGATGCAAAATAAAGTAAGCTTCTTACAGCACCTGAAATATTAAATCAATTTAGTCTGCTGAAAAGCAAGGCAGTGAGTTATTGAATCTGTGTTTAATTCAGTGCACTTTATAACATATTTAAGGAATTCAGTTGTATAAAACAGTATCTGAATCTTATCAGATGAAAATATTTTTCCCTTTTAGCAAGCCTTGGGTTGCATGTTTAAGAAAACAAATTAGTCTTCAGTTCTGCTAAGCTTGATAATAGTGCCCCCTAATGGGAATTTTAGTATGAGTTTTTCTACTCTTTTTTTGTTTTGTTTTGAAAAAGCATATATTCTCTAATATGATCAAATTATCTCACTTTCAACTAGAAGGTAAATTCTGTAATACAAAAGTTTATGAAGACTGAATCCACTCAAAGGAGTTACCACATGTACAAAAAAAACAAATTGTGAATTAAGAGAAACAAATAGAAAACTTATAACAAAAGTTTTCTAGGTTTTGAATCATCCAGTAACATAATCTAACACAGCACAATACAAAACATTACTCTCATAAGGAAATTATCATTCTCATCGTTTCTAGGACTCAAGTGAGCAATTAATACGTGCTAAATAAAAGATACCAGAGTCAGAAAAAATTGGTTCAGAAATTATTCTATGTTGCACAGCTCCAAAGTATAAAGCTAAGATTTCCACCCAGGTTTTCTGGCGTCATACCATTATCTTCCCACAATGCCTAGTCACAGGTCAGCAACCACGAATTACAACTTCATATGTGTTTTCTTTTTCATGAAAAAGGCACTAAAACTAAAGCAAAAACTACCTATTCTGATACTTTCTAGGTGTGCCAGTGAAACAAACATCCTATAGTATCAGTATGTTCGTTTCAGTGCTCAAAATACATTCTGAGCTCAGCCAAGATTAAAGGTAACATCAAGAACAAATATCGCACAAAAAATTATCAATTTATGATGAAAGAGAGGATTTATTGCCTTATTCTTTAACTTTACAGGAGAGGGAGAACAATAAGACATGAAGTTATATAAATCACAGGTGGTCAAAATTTCTTTAAGGATCAGACAGTAAATATGTCAGGCTTAGGCCCCATATGGTCTCAGTCACAACTACTCAACTATGCCACTGTATCGGGAACGAAGCCACAAAAAAATACGTGAATGGGCATCGCAGTGTCCCTACAAAACTTTATTTACAAATCAGATCATTATTTGTCAATCTCTGACTTAAACCATTTATTAATATTTCACTTTTGGACAACAGATTAAAAATATCCTCTTTACATGAGACACCAAAACAAACAAACAAAACACTTGAAATATATACTCATTAAAATTTTGAAATATTTGGTATATTACCTCCCTGAGGCGGATGGCACAAAAAAAGACCTTTCTCTGAATAAATGCTAGTTTTAGAGAGCACAAAACAATAGAAAAGCAGTAAGAAATGCAATGGGTCTTTACCATGATTTTTAAAAATCAACACACAGGACTATTCCATATAACAGAAAATTATAGTTTTTATCTAAGTTTAACAAAAATCTACTGGTGACTACATTTTAATGCCCATTTATATTAATGAGTATATGGGTTAGCACGGAAGTGAAAAACCTCTACCAGGAAAACTACAAAACACTGCTCAAAGAAATCATACATGACACAAACAAATGGAAACACATCCATGCTCATGGATGGGTAGAATCAATGTTGTGAAAATGACCATACTGCCAAAAGCAATCTACAAATTCAATGTAGTCCCCTCTCAAAATACCACCTCATTCTTCACAGAACTAGAAAAAACAATCCTAAAATTCATATGGAACTAAAAAAGAGCCTGCATAGCCAAAAGAAGACTAAGCAAAAAAACAAATCTGGAGGAATTACATTACCCAACTTTAAACTACTGTAAGGCCATAGTCACCAAACAGTATGGTACTGGTATAAAAACATGTATATAGTCCAATGGAACAGAACAGAGAACCCAGAAATAATGCCAAATACTTACAGTTAACTGACTTTGACAAAGCAAACAAAAACATAAAGTGGGGAAATGACACCCAATTCAACAAATGGTGCTGAGATAATGGGCAATCCACATGTAGAAGAATGAAACTGGATCCTCATCTCTCACCTTATACAAAAATCAACTCAAGATGGATCAAAGACTTAAATCTAAAACCTGAAACCATAAAAATTCTAGAAGCTAACATTGGAGAACCCCTTCAATACACTGGCTTAGGCAGACTTCATAACCAAGAACCCAAAAGTAAACGCAACAAAACAAAGATAAATAGATGGGACTTAATTAAACTAAAAAGCTTCTGCACAGCAAAAGAAATAATCAGCAGAGTAAACAGACAACCCACAGAGTAGGAAAAATCTTCACAATCTATATAAACGACAAAGGACTAATATCCAGAATCTACAACGAACTCAAACAAGTCAGCAAGAAAAAAACAACTGCATCAAAAAGTGAGCTAAGGACATGAAAGAAGATACACAAATGGTCAACAAACATACGAAAAAATGCTCAACATCACTAATGATCAGGGAAATGCAAATCAAAACCACAGTGCAATGCCACCTTACTCCTAGCTAGAATGTCCACAATCAAAAAAAAACAAAAAACAAAAAAACAAAATTATAGATGTTGGTGTGGATGGGGTGAAAAGAAAACACTTTTGGTGGGAATGTAAACTAGTACAACCACTATGGAAAACAGTGTGTGGCAATTCCTTAAAGAACTAAAAGTAGATCTGCCATCTGATCCAGCAATTCCACCCCTGGGTATCTACCAAGAAGAAAAGAAGTCATTATGCGAAAAAGATAGTTGTACACGTATGTTTATAGCAGCACAATTTGCAATTGTAAAAATATGGAACCAGCACAAATGCTCATCAATCAATCAGTGGATAAAGAAAATGTGATGCATACATATATTATGGAATGCTATTCAGGCATAAAAAGTAACAAAATAATGGCATTTGCAGCAACCTTGATGGAATTAGAAACGATTATTCTAAGTGAAGTAACTCGGGAATGGAAAACCGAGTATCATATGTTCTCATTCATAAGTTGGAGTGAAGCTATGAGGATGCAAAGGCATAAGAAGGATACAACAGGCTTTGAGGAACTGGGGGAAAGGGTTGGGGGGTGGTAAGGGTTGAAAGACTGCACACTGCATACGGTGTACACTGCTCAGGTGATGGGTGCACCAAAATCTCAGAAAAAGAACTTATTCATGTAACCAAACACCACCCATTCCCCAAAAACCTACTGAAATAAAAATACATATATTAAAATTAGTAATAAAACCTGCTTCCCCCAAAAAAGAAAAAAAAAATGTTAGGAGTTACATTGTATTGAAAATGCTAATTGTAATAAAAACACAAAAGAATAAATAAAAATTACTATGGTGGGAAAGAAAATGAAGACAGAAATAATTATGTCCAATATCTGTATATCTAGAAATACGTGAACAGTACATTCAAGGCCAGGAGGAAATGAGCCTTAGTTTAATAACTGACCATTGGATCATATCAGAATTCATTGTTTTTGTGAGGACAATGGATTGAGAAACAGCACTTGGCAAGTTTGTAATCTCTCAACTCAGAGTTGGGTGAAATATCAACTGCATAATTATGGGCCTTTTAATTCTGAATAAAAGAGTTCCTAACTTTGCATTTTTTCAGAATTATAGTTAGAATGGAAACTGTGGCTATCACCATCAAGCCTGTCATCTCACAAACTTCTTAGAGAAACTATGGCAAGGTTCTGGAAGACAGAAAAACTACATTTTTATAGGGAACGAATAATCTAAGATGAAAAAGAAAAAGAGGAAAGGATAGAAGTAGGGAAACTTAAATGGAGAGAATGTAATATGGGAAAGTCCACCCTCAAAATGTTTGAATGGAAAGCACAGTCACCCAGGAAAAAGGCCAGAGGACAGCACACAAATAAAAAGGAGGGAATGTTACCATCACCAAGTACACAGTCATTCTAAAGGGTTGAGGAGTAAATAGTTGTCAGAAAAATTTATGAATATTTTTTAAATTCTCATGAAAAATAAAATGGAGAGATCAATGCAAGTATTTTTTCAAAAAGAATATATGGGTTAGGTGAAAGAACCTAAAATTTAAATCTATCACATGAGGTTATGAAAAACTAAAGAATACTATTATCTTAGATTTTTCACATGTATAAGAAAAATGACAATTCCCATTAATTTCCAAAGGTAGACCAAGAAAAACTTATTTACTTGTTTTACACAAAAAGTGGATTTCACATACGGAATAATGACCTACACTCAACACCCTTTAACTTCTGGCATACACTTCACTAAGAGTCTAAGAGCAACATATTATAGTAGAAAAACCATGGTATTTGGAACTCAGCCAGCTATTGGTTATAATCCCTATATTACCAATTCCTAGTTAAGATTTCTGATAAGTTATTTATGTCACTAAACATCAGTATCGGCCGGGCGCGGTGGCTCACGCCTGTAATCCCAGCACTTTGGGAGGCCGAGACGGGCGGATCACGAGGTCAGGAGATCGAGACCATCCTGGCTAACACGGTGAAACCCCGTCTCTACTAAAAAAAAAAAAAAAAAAAAAAAAACCATCAGTATCCTAATTTCAGAAAATGGGACTGAAAAGACCTTCAACTGTGCAGATTAACAACTAATCATAGGCAATTTATATACAGTACACAGAATACAATGCCTATTTTTTATTATTTAATGATAAACGTAAGTCTCTATCTCAGGGCTAAAATATTTTTCTACATTTACAACTGTTTGATTTAAATTTAAAATATATTTTAATTGAAATTTTAAAAACTTGAATTGTTGTAGTGTTCTTAAATTTAAATTTTTACACTGACAAATATTAAATGTTTTCATTTAAATGTTTAATGTACATGTTCATGCTCATTTTCTCTCTTGCCTGCCACCATCTAAGACATGCCTTTTGCCTTCTGCCATGATTGTGAGGCCTCCCCATCCACGTAGAACTGTGAGTCCATTAAATCTCTTTTTCTTTATAAATTGCCAGGTCTCGGGTATGTCTTTATCAGTGGCATGAAAACGGACTAATACAGTAAATTGGTACCAAGAGTTGGGTGCCACTGTAAATATCCAAAAATGTGGAAGCAACTTTGGAACCAGATAGCAGGCAAAGGCTGAAACAGTTGAAAGGGCTCAGAAGACAGAAAAACTGTAGGAAAGTTTGGAACTTCCCAGAGACTTGTTGAATGGTTTTGACCAAAATGCTAATAATGACATGGATAACGAAATCTAAGCTGAGGTGATCTCAGATGGAGATGAGGAACTTGCTGGGAACTGCAATAAAAATGATTCTCGCTATGTTTTAGCAAAGAGACTGCTAAATGATTTGTGGAACTCTGAACTTGAGAGAGATGATTTAGGGTATCTGGTGGAAAAAATTTCTAAGCAGCACAGCATTGAAGAGGTGACTTGGGTGCTGTTAAAATCATTCAGTTTTAAAAGGGAAACACAGAATAAAGTTCAGAAAATTTGCAGCCTAACAATGCGATAGAAAAGAAAAGCCCACTTTCCGAGGAGAAATTCAAGCAGAAATTTGCGTAATGAGAAGCCAAATGCGAATCTCCAAGACAGTGGGGAAAATGTCTCCAGGGCATGTCGGAGACCTTCACAGCTGCAGATCCCATAACAGGCCTAGAGGCCTAGAAGGAAAAAAAGGTTTTGTGGGCCCTCCTGCTGTGTGTAGCCTAGGGACTTGGTGGCCTGCATCCTAGCCACTCTAGCCATGGCTAAAAGGAGCCAAGATACAGCTCGGGCTGTGGTTTCAGAGGGTGCAAGCCCCAAGTCTTGGCAGCTTCCATGTGGTGTTGAGCCTGCAGGTGCCCAGAAGTCAAGAATTGAGGTTTGGGAACCTCTGCCTAAATTTCAGAGGATGTATGGAAATGCCTGGATGTCCAGGCAGAAGTTTGCTGCAGGTGCAGGGCTCTCATGTAGAACCTCTGCTAGGGCAGTGCAAAAGGGAAATGTGGGGTTGAAGCCCCCACACAGAGTCCCCACTGGGGTACTGCCTAGTGGAGCTGTGAGAAGAAGGCCACTGTCCTCCAGACCCCAGAATGGTAGATCCACCAACAGCTTGCACCATGCACCTGGAAAAGCCGCAGACACTCAACACCAGCCCATGAAAGCAGCCGGGAGGAAGGCTGTACCCTGCAAAGACACAGGGGCAGAGCTGCCCACTTCTCGCATTAGCTTGACCTGAATGTGAGACATGGAGTCAAAGGAGATCACTTCTGGAGCTTTAAGATTTGACTGCCCCACTGGATTTCAAGATTTGCCTGGGGCCTTCTGTCCTTTCATTTTGGCTCATTTCTCCCATTTGAAATGGGTGTATTTATCCAATGCCTGTACCCCCGTCATATCTAGGAAGAACTAACTTGCTTTTGATTTTACAGGATCACGGGTAGAAGGAACTTGCCTTGTTTCAGATGAGACTTTGGACTGTGGACTTCTGAGTTAATGCTGAACTGAGTTAAGACTCTGGGGGACAGTTGGGAAGGCATGATTGGTTTTGAAATGTGGGGACGTGAGAATTGGGAAGAGCAGGGGTGGCATGATACGGTTTGGCTGTGTCGCCACCCAAATCTCATCTTGAATTGTGGCTCCCATAATTCCCACATGTTGTGGGAGGGGGCGTAGTGGGAGATAACTGAATCATAGGGGCGGCTGCCCCCATACTATTCTCATGGTAATGAGTAAGTCTTGCAAAATCTGATGATTTCATAAGGGGAAACCCTCTTCGCTTGGTTCTCATTTTATTTCTTGCCTGCTGCCATGTAAGACATGCCTTTCACGTTCCATCGTGATTGTGAGGCCCTCCCAGCCATGTGGAACTGTGAGTCCATTAAACCTCTTTTTCTTTGTAACTTACCCAGTGTGGGGTATGTCTTTATCAGCAGCATGAAAATGGACTAACACAAATAACATACACTTGTGTCCTTGCTACCCAACTTAAGTAATTTTACCAATAAAGCTGAAGTCCTCTGTGTCCCCTCTATACCTCCCCTTCCAGAGGTAACTATTATCCTGAATTTGGTGTTTATTATTCTCATGCATGTTTATACTCTTACTACATGTGTATCTTTTATCAGTATGTAGTATTATATTTTTTAAAATTTCACACAAATAGCAGCCTGTAGTATATATTCTGGAACTTGCTTTTTCTCTAACCCAAGTGAAGAAGCAGAGAAAACTGGCAGGAAAACCAAAGAATTGAGGTTTTGTTTTTCTTATCAGTTAAAAGGCCCTAAATGATCATTTTTTAAAAAAAAATCTATTCTCGCAAAGTCTACCTACGTAAATCCACACAGTTATTCTTCTGTTCTCAGTTTTCCAATTTGTAAAATTAGGATAATAATCTGTGCTTCTTACTCCATGTGAAACTTTTGAAATAAACATTCTTTTAAGACTTTAAAAATAAAGAGCTTATAGAAATTTTAAAAATCAAGTGCATGTTCGTGAAATAACATACTGGTCAATTCAAGTATTTCAGGCTCATAAAAGAAGTTGGTTTCCAATGATTTAGAATTAGTAATATATTTTGTTTCATTCGCCTACCATAATTGCAATGAATATTATTTCTTCATATTCTAAACCAAGAATATTATTTAAAAAATTAATTACCTGAAAAAACTGTGTGACAGTGTTAACTGTTCTGGAATAGATTCTATTCTCAACTGTGCCACCAACCCAATAACCAAACAAAACACTTAAACCTCTCAAACTCCTCACTTGTAAACCAAAGAAACTGCATTAACAATCTCTTCTTTTCCAGCCCTAGTGATTATTTAAATATAATTAAGTACCCCCAGATATGTACATGTATAGCGAAAGAGATATTCTAATACTGCCAGAATGAACTGCAGAGAAATCTCAACCTTAATTCTGTGGGAGGTAATTCAGATGAAATAGGGAGAGCATAGCCAGTTTTTTTTAAAGAAAAAAAAAAAAGATGCACACTGCATAAAGGTTTAAAAAATCCAAGTATGCTAGTATTCAGGTGCCTAGAACAAAAGTAGCCCTGGTTAGTTTCCAGAGGAATTCTTTAATGAAAAACTGTTTTGCAGACAAATTGCAAGGTATTTCACTTTAGCAAGCATATACTTTGTGTCTATCATATGCTCAAGGTATTATGAAGGTATGAAGTCAAACGAAGTAACATTCTATCAAAGTTAAAGTGATCAGTTAAAAGTCATATCGAAAATGACAAAAAAGAAATTAAGAAAAATCCAATTTACAATAGCATCATGAAGAATAAAATACTTAGGAATAAACTTAAGCAAAGAGGTAAAACGCTTTGGTTACCTACAAAACGCTGCTAAAAGATGATGCAAATAAATTGAGTACATCAAATGTAAAAACTCCTGCCCAGCAAACAATCAATATAGTAAAAAGGTAACCTACAAAACGGGAGAAAATACATATTGCAAACCACATATCTGATAAGAGGTTAATATCCAGAATATAAAGAACTCCTTCAACTCAACAGGAAAAAAAAAAGCCTCCAATTTTAAAATAAGCAAAGGACTTGAATAGACATTTTTTCAAAGATATACAAATCACCAATAAGCATATGAAAAGATCCTCAACATCAGTAATCATCAGAAGTGCAAATCAAAACCACAATGAGATGATCACCTCATATCTGTTAAAATGGCCATTATCAAACACACAGAAAACAACAAGTGTTGACAAGGATATTAAGAAATTGGAACCCTTGTGCAAGGTTGGAAATGTAAAATGGTGCAGCTGCTACTAAAAAACATACAGAAGTTCCTCAAAAAATTAAAAATAGAATTACTATGTAATACCACTTCTGGGTACGTATCCAAAAGAAAATGGGAACAGGATCTTGAAGAGATATTTGCACAACCATGTTCACTGCAGCATTATTCACAATAGCCAATAGGTGGGAGTAACCTAAACTTCCATCGACAGATGGCTGGATAAGGAAAAGTGGTATATACAGATGATGAATTATTATTCAGTGTTAAGAAAAAAGAAGAAAATCCTGTCATTGCTACAACATGCATGAACTTTTAGGACATTATGCTAAATAAGCCACTCACAAAACAATAAATGCCACATGATTCCACTAACATGAAGTACCTATAGTCAGACTCTTGGAAACACAAAGTAGAATAGGGGATGAAGGGATGAAAGAGGTGGAAAAAGGATTGTTCAATGGATACACAGTTTGAGTTTTGCAAGATGAAATAGTTCTAGAAACCTACTGCACAATATGCATATACTTAACACTACTGTAATGTATACTTAAAATTTTTATGTGCTTTTTACCACAATAAAAAGTTACACAGAAAATGAAACCTGAGAGTTCAAATAAGTGAGAAGTTATTTTCAACGTGATTTTTAAAAAAATCTTTTAGATGCTGACTTTAGCCTTTGATATGAGCTTTTAACTACTCTCAGCCTTTGCTAATGAAACAATTACACCCATAGTACAAAAACAGAATATTTCTGAAATGCTTGAGGAGTATCTTCTTTCTGAAGCAGAAAATGACTCCATCTCTTTCTAAACACTGACTTAATCAAAAGAAGATAGAAGGGAATGGATACCAGACACATAAGGATGATCTTTGTCCCTCAAATCTTTATTTAGTAAGCCGATTTCAGGTTGACAAAGTCAACATCAGCAGAGTTCCTATCCAATCTATTACAAATGGGAATCACAAATTCCAAATAAGTAAAGGCCAAACTAATGATGTCTATGGTATAAACCCTCATTTCCCAGAATTTATATAATTTTCCCAAAGTATCAGATATCAAGTGAAGTAGGCTGGCCTGACAGACTCCCAGCTCACATAACTTTATCAAAAGTTATGGTGAGACCTGTGTTAATATCCATTTGTATGCACTGCAAAGACACACTTGTGATGAACACCCTTACCTTCATCAAAGTCAGCATCATCCTCTGTGTGCTGAGGGAAAGGAAAGCAGTTGGTAATTTCAAGCCGATCTTCTACAACCAGGCCCAAAAGCACCCCTTGAACAACTTCAGTTCCTTGTCCTTCTTCTTGATAATGTTTGATTATCTTTAATACCACCTAAAACACACACACACACAGAAAGGAGCTTAACAACCATCCTAGTTTATTATTTCCTTTATTTCTAAGAAAAAAAAAAAACAAAATAAACTGCACTAGGTTTGCAAAACCACAAAATTAAATAAGAGGAATAAATAAACATCTTACAAATCCTTTCCTTTACCCTTACATAAATAATAAAGCTCACATAATCTAAATGTAGATCTGAAACTCCAGGAATTGGACTACATGTCAAAAACGGCCATGTACAGCATTTGTGCTCTTAAATCAAAGCTCCCCCATGGTCTGGCATCTAGGAGTTCCTTCAGCCAAATCAAACAATAAATACTCCCCTCAACCTGCGGCTATTATTGAGAAAGTGATCATGTTAATAGACACGTAAATGACAAAAATCATTAAGATACAGAGATAAAGTTCTCAATTATTGGGACACCTGAAAGCAGAGCCTTCTGATAAATTCTCATTTTGTCTTTCTCAACAGATCATCTCCATAGTCAGAGGATGCAACAACGGGAATCTGGTTGGTACAGTCTCCAGCATGTATCCAACAAGAATCTGGTTGGTACAGTCTCCAGCATGATCTAGTTTTCCTCAACCAGAAGGATTCACTAAACAACCTCTCATGGAATAACCGGATCTTATACTACTCTCTCCTTTAATATTCCCATAAAGATAAAAGAGGTAACACCGTGCATAGGCGGACAAGCAATTAAAGTCTGCAATAATAATAATACTAATAATTCCTACAACATGGGGTTAATATATGTAAAGTGCTTTTTATAGTGCCTGACACATATTAATAATAATAACATTAATATTTCATATAAGCCCATGGCCTGAAGACCCAAAAGGCAACACATTCAAAATTATAATGTAAAGTTCTCAGAGGGAAAAGAAGTCTAACAAGAAAATGACAATTTATTTGTACGTTATTACTGCTCCATTAAAACAAATGTATTACTGTTAGAAATTAAGTAATGGGTGGGCCAGGCACACACAGGGCGGGCAGCTACTTCTGTGCGCAGCCTGAGTCCACAGGTCAGCTCAGCCACAGGGGTGGTGAAGAAACAGCCTAAGAGGGAATCAATGCGGTTGTCAGCTAAACTTGCTCCCGCAAAAGTGGAAACAAAGCTAAAAAAGGCAGCAGGAAAGGATAAATCTTCAGACAAAAAAGTGCAAACAAAGGGAAAAGGGGAGCAAAGGGAAAACAGGCCAAAGTGGCCAACCAGGAAACTAAAGAAATTTACCTGCACAAAACGAAGAAACCAAAACTGAGAAAAGTCCAGCCTCTGATGACACCAGAGATAAAGAAGCCAAGTTTAACTAATATCATAATACATTGCATCTTATCAGTAGTCCCTATTTCCCTTCTTGTACAACCCAGAGGAATACTGTTATCAACTATTTTGTAAACACAAGTTTGTGTGAGATATTGAATTATGGGAGAGTTTGACTGTCTTGTCAGCTTAACATTCCATAGTTGGGGGTTAGTTTTTATATCCTGTAATACAAAGCATATTAAATGGCAATATGGAGTTACGGTCCTGCATTTAATGTCCTGAACAGTTTAAATTACTTTCACTCCCACATTATTTTTAGTAGAACTATTTCCTAAAGAAACACACTCTTTGATCATGACTCTCCCTGTCATAATTGTATGCACTGTAACATCTTTGGTAGTGGGAGTCCTGCTTTTCTAATTAACTTTGTTAATGTGCTGTGGAAGATGGAAAATTTGAGTATGTAGTCCATATTATTATATTGTGAATTGGTGAGATCTATGTAACAGCTTACTAACATGTGAAGATACTGGCACTTGATAGCCTCTTATGGAAAATTTGCTTCCCAATTTTAAGCTGGAAAGTTACTGAAATAACTTTAAAAATTATAACACATGGCTTTTTAGATTTTCAGTATATATGTTAAGAATTGCGAACAAATTGAAATGTCTGTGTACTGATCCTCAACACAACCAATAAACCAATTATGAAAGAAAAAAAGAAACTAATTAATGACCAGTTAATAACAGCACATTACATTTACTAAACATTATATAATAGGCAATCACCTAATTATTTTGCATGTATTACCCTATCATGTAATTTTTACAACAACCTTAGGGGAAAGGTACAGTTATACTCATTTTATAGATAAGAAAACTGAGGCAGAGAGAAATTAAGTAAACGGCTAACGGTCACACATCTAGGAAGTAGTGGAGCCAAGATTTAAACCTAGTTGAAGTTCAAAGCTTGTGCGTATACTTTAATAATAAGGAGATGATTTTCATATTACTAACTAAATTGATAATTAAAATAACCGGTTAGTAATAGACAACAGACATGCAGTAAAAACTGTGTTATGAATAGATCCAAAAAGACTACACCAGTAAGATACGGAACTCCAAAGGAGAGCAAGCAGTCAGCAGAGAAAAGAGCTCAAAATGGATTAACACCAACTAATAAGACTGGCAGACCTTCAATACTATGAAATGAAAGAAGTACACAACCTACACATTCCTGTATGAAAGACCTCTCCACTTCTTGAAAGGCACAAAAATGGACTTGATGAGTCATACAAGTATGGGTATGAGTTCCAGCTCCAGCATTTACTAGCTGTGACCTTGAGAAAGCTATTTAATCTTCTCAAGCCTTAGATTCTAATTTGCAAAATAGCACTATTCATATCATTACCGACACTACTAAAATGACACAGTATAGAGTTCTTTGCAGTCTGCCACATACTTACTAAGTGCTCAATAAATGACCAATATTGTTGATTTTTGTCAATAACTAATGCTTATTCAACATACCTCTCTGCCAAGAAAAATCATTTTTACACTTAAAAAACAGAACAAACACAGATGATTAAGAAGGGATAAACTAAACTGATAGTTATTACAAACACATCTACCAATTCATCTAGGTTACCTAGATTCCTTTATACTAACCCCTACTAATGAGATTGCTGAACCACTACTGAAATCAAAGTAAACAAGAGATACTAGAAGATATATATGAGCTTAACACAGTTCTTCAGACAAATTGTAGAAGTGATTCCTAAACAGCTGATTCCTACATATGCAAAAGAGAATACTGGTGACTAGTACCAGCACAGTTTCATAAAGAAGCCAGGTGAAAATAACCTCATTTCCAGTAACGAAGAAAATAGCAACAAAAAAATTAATATATTTTAAAACAAGTTTTTACAGTTCAAACTATATTGAAAACTGTCTTAACTCTAACAAAAGTGAATTCTAAAGGGATCAGTAAGGATAACGTAACCAAACAGCACACCAGGCTTGACATGCTTGCCAAAGAGCCAATGCAATTTTATGTATTATCAATAGAATACAGTGCTCCAAGTAAAAGAAATAATTGTCTCACTCTTTCAACATCACTGAACTGTTATCCTCAGTTCTTCACAATGACCCAAGAGAAAATTTACCAGTAACAGTACCCAACTAAGAAATGAGAAAAACACAAAAAACAATCAGTATGAGTAAGAATCCACAGAAAAGGGTAATTACAAGAGAGAAAGCTTAAAATCCTATGACGAGAACCAGTAAAATTAATGCAAATCTCTCTCTAGGCAAGGGACACTCAAAAAAAGCACTTTCCAAACACTGAAGAGCTCTTTGGTTGCTAGAGGATTAGTCTTACTTTGAAGGTAAAACCTAAGGACCACAGGTGATAGTTTCTGGAAAGAAGATTTCAACTCTAAGGCTGTCCAAAAAAGAAAGCATTCAGGAAAGACTCGATCACTAAAATAATTTCCAACTTTAATATTTACGATCTTGTCATTTTAATATAATCTGATAAAGTACTCAGGAAAAAAAAAACCATTATTATCAAAACTAAGCTAGCTCATTCTTCATTGTGACACTTTATGATCGTCCCACTTCCTACATACACACTAAAACCTCAATTCTTTAGTTCAAGAAATAATGTCGTGGAGATGCCTTAGAGTAGGATTCATTTGGAGCAGGGGTTCCCAACCCCCAGGCCACAGACGGGTACTGCTCGGGTACTGCTCCGTGTCCTGATAGCAACCTGGCTGCACAGCGGGAGGTAAACTGCCTAAGCTCGTCTCCTGTCAGGTGACCAGTGGCACTGATTCTCATAGAAGCACAAACCTTTATTGTGAACTGCACATGTGAGGGATCTAGGTTGCACGCTCCTTTGGAGAATCTAATGCCTGACGATCTGAGGTGGAACAGTGTCGTCCAGAAACCATCCTCTCATCTCCCCACAACTATCCCTGCGTGGAAAAATTGTCTTTCACGAAACTAGTCCCTGGTGCCAGAAAGGTTGTGGACATTGATTTAGATGTTAAAAGGAAAGGAAATTCCTGATTCAATAGAACTAAATGACATACATACTTCTGCTACTCTACATAGATAACCAAGAATTTCCCATGTATATGTATTTCAAAGTTTCATAGATTTGAAGTATCTTTAATAAGAGACAGAATCAATGCGCTCATTGTCTCCCCTTGTAAAGGTTCCCATAAAAATGAAAGGATGATTTACTCACCACATCTTCAACACCTAACACAGATACTGGCACATAAAAGATACTCAAAACATATTTTGCTGAAGGAATGAATGGCAAACACTTATCAATCACTTATGATATGTCAAGCTAAGACCACTAAGTGTCTTACACGCAATGACTCACTGAATCCTTACAACTGCCCTATGAAGTCAGTTATATTATTTTCCCATTTTACATAAGGAAACAGAGATAAGCTGACAGGGAATCCAGCCAGGGAAGTGAGATCTGACTTCTGAGTCCAAAGCACTTCTAATTACTTCACAATAAATGAGTGACACCAAGCTGAGCGCACCAAACATGGTGATAACAGCAAAGGCTGAAAAAGACACATGGAAAGCTTAACCATTCTTCAAAACAAAAACACTCTCCTGTTATATTTTGTTTACATGTATCACAAATGACCCCGCATTTGTGATACATATACACTCACGAGCCCTATTTACTCATTCTCAGCTAAGCAAAATCACCTAAAGAGCTTTTTTTAGATAAATGAAGAGGGGTCCTCATTCTGCATACACATTAGAGCCATCTGGGGAGCTTTAAAGTATACTAATGCCTGAGCACACTCCTGAAATTCAGCTAACTGATATGGGGTGGGTTCCTATACTGGGTTTGGTGGGCGGTGTCTGTTTTCAGTTTCTCCAACTTACTCTAACATCCTATTTAATTCTAACTTTTAATGAAGTTATACGGCCTAGCTTTCCTTGGTTTTCATTTTGTTGTAACTCCTCAAATGACTACAATACACTGCTGGTCAAACCCCAATTTCCTTTCCTCTGTTTTAAGACTTCGTGGGGTGCTGAAAAGTGAAGGCACTGAGAAATACAGACCCAAAAGTGAGTATGTTGTTTATAAATAAGCATAAATATCACCCTAATAAGAGGAATTCAAGCCGTACTTGGAAGAATCTCTACAACATATAAACAAGAGGGAAGGTAATACCAGCAACCCATCTTGAAATATTCATGCTTTCTGCAGCACAGTAAGACACCTTAGGATCTGACCCCATATCTAAGACTGTTATAAACCGTTGCTGACTAGATTTGTTTATCCTATAAATTAGTGGGTAAATGAGGATTCTACTATGAATTATGCCTCAAGGGAGAGAAGCAAACTTGCCAGTAAAACCTAACTCATCAAATTCTTCTACACCTTCTGAAACTTTGTCCCGTTCTGGGTCTAAATGCTTAACGTACTCTATGTGCCCTAAACAGTAAGTATTGTTCTCTGATTAGGTCAGTTGCCTCTCAAACCGTTTCCCAGATTTCTGAAGTTTACACAGTCTCAAGTTGGGCAGATCTTCAAGGAATCCCAACCTGCAAGACAGTAAACAGATGTCCTATCTGCTGAAATTACCCTGAAGGGAACAGTTTTCTACTATTGTTCATTATTCAGTGAAACTATTTGAAAAAGCAAAGCAGACAATTACGCAATCTCTAATGAACACAAAGCTATTTTTTAAACTGTCTGGCTTTAAAAAAAAAAAAAGAAAAAGAAAAGAAAACCTATTAGATTTTAGATTTTTAAATCTAAAAATCTAAACCTATTAGATTAGATTTTTAGACTTTTGCCCGAAAATCTAAAAGCAAGAAAGGATTTAACTTCTCTGACAAGTATTCTCTGTATTATAGGATAAAATATAAATGCCAATCTAAAATAGCCAAATAAATAACACTATTAATTCAATAAATCTAAAATTTAGAAGAGTTAAGAATGGCAGGTAAAATCTTCCATCCTTCCTAAAGGAAAAGATTTAACAGAATCTCTAAGACCTCCCTATCAAAATCATATCAAAGACTCAGTTCCATGGCAGGGAACAGTTCAAATTTGACCAAAATAAATATTATAGTTTTTTGATGAACTAGAATAATTTCCCATCAAACATAATGTCTGCATAGATCAGTAACTACAGAAAGATTTGAAATCTTTCTGCATAGAATCACTAGACTTCTGTTATTTTGACTTCTTTCATTCCTTCATTCATTCATTCATTCATTCATTCACTTAGATATTTACTGAGTGACTTTTCAGATCAGTCACCTCTGCCAGGCCCTGGAAATATGAAACTAAATCAAACACATAGGTCTTACTTTCATGGGGCTCATATTTTTTAGAACAGCAAGTCTCAAACACACTGTTTCTCTTTACTCTCACACACTGCTGACACCAGATGTGTGGGTTCTTTCTATACCATGTAATTCTTCAATTCGCCAAACACCAGCTGGGTATCTTACAATTTAATTCAATTTTTGACACTATCTTCCTGAAGTTAGTGTCAGATTCCAAAAGTTAAGGGCACAGTCCTACAAGACTGCCCTCACTTCAGATGCCAATTCCAAATCCAGGCCTCCAGTACGTCTGACCAACCAGCGATAAATCGGGAGTTCCCACAAAACCCTCCTCAGATTCAATAATTTGCTAGAATGACTCACAGAATTCAGAGAAACACTTTACTTGCATTTATCAGTTTATTATAAAGGACATGACAAAGGATACAAATGAAAAGCCAGATGAAGAGATGCACAGGACAAAGTATTTGAGGTTAGGGGGCAGAGCTTCTCTGGGCCTTCATCCTCCCAGCTCCTTCAAGTGTTTGGAAACCCAAAAGCTCATCAAATCTTGTACAAGAGTTTTTACAGAGCTTAATGGATGGAGCTTAATCTCCAGCCCAGCTACCCTCCTTTCCAGAGGTCAGTGGGGCTGAAGGTTCCAACCCGCTAATCACTTGCTCTTTTGGGTGACTAGCCCCATCCTGAGGGGCTTGACCCAAACCATCTCATCAGCATTAACTCAGGTGTGACCAAAGGGGAAGCATTACGAATAAAAGACAGTCCTATCACTCAGGAAATCCTAAAGGTTTGGGGAACAGTGTGACAGGAACAAGAACAAAGACTAAAGATATTTCATGTTATTTCAAGGCCCTTTAAAATTAAAAAAAAAAAAAAAACTCTTAAAACATTTTAAAAATCCCTAAAATTTTCATGGACCCCTCAAAAATCTTATACATTGATATCTGCATATCAGAAATTCAGACCAAGAAATGTCTGAAATATTTATTTCTCTTAAAAATAACTTCTATTGGAAGTTTTGAAAAAAAATAAAAATAAATGCATTACATGCTAATATAAACTATGTTTTAATGAAAAAATATTTTATAAAACAAGGTAATTTTATCAGGATATAAGAACAACAACGTTTCACATTTTTGTAAAAAATTTACATTTTCAAAAAACAATTTAATCCAGGAGAGGAGAGACGTAGTTTTACATTTTTGTAAATCTTTTTAATATCTGGTTTAATAGAAAACAGATGGATAATCATATCTGTTCTTGCAGTCAATCCTTTATGATATCACACACATCATGTAGCATCTGGAAACCTCCATCAAACAGTCGTGAAAGAATGAGAGTTAAAATGACAAATTATGTGTTATTATGAAAATAAGTTTTGACCTTGGAGACTCTCTAAAAGGGTGTCCAAGATCCTCACACTTTAGGAACCACTATTCTAGAATGACAATTAGGAAAATTAATGTGATTACAGATTGTGGAAATTGCTAAGAAGAAAAGGAGAAATGTAACGAGGAGGGGCAGGGAGGCAGCCTTAACTGAGGGGAATCCAGGAAGGGCTTCTGAGAGGATACCTGACCAGAGAACTGAAGAACAAGCCATCAGCCCTAGGAAAACTTGGGAGAAGAGAATACTTGATGACTATGGATTTTTAATCTTTTAAATAAAAATGCTAATATTTACATTTCATAAAGCACACAAGTTGTATTTTAGGGGAAGAAAAAGGTCTCTAGACGGATAAGCACTAGCGTGGGAATGATACACATTCACATTTTTACTAAAGGAACTGTTAGATAAATAATAGCCCCACTTACTGGCATAAAGTTGTGTGTTTTCGAGACAGGATCTCGCTCTGTCACCCAGGCTGGAGGGCAGTGGCACGATCCCAACTCACTGCAACTTCTGCCTCCCAGGTACAAGCGATTCTCCTGCCTCAGTCTCCCTAGTAGCTGGAATTACAGGTGCCTGCCACCACACCCAGCTAAGTTTGTTTCATATTTTTAGGGGAGACGGGGTTTCACCATATTGGCCAGGCTGGTCTCATACTCCTGGCCTCAAGTGATCCACCCGCCCGGGGCCTCCAAAAACGCTGGGATTACAGGCGTGAGCCACCATGACAAGCAGGAATAGTTATATCTTAAAATAACATTAAGTAATTCAAAGCTACCAATTTCATTTATGTTTTGTTAATGAATTATAAAATACAATATACTAGTAAAACCCTTTCAGGAAAAGTTACCATAGCTTTCAATTAGCAATATGCATATTCCTGATGCCAAGGTCAGGGTCAATCTTTACCTAGTAGGCATCTCTATGAAGCTAACACCAGAATTCCTCTAATAAAGGCTGCAACTCCAATAAAGTTCAGAGGTAAAAAGAAAATGATTTAAGAAACATATGGGACTTTCAGGACCTGCAAATTGATGCTGTCACACCCCAAAATACATCAGACTAGACACAATCAGCAAAATCCACGAGCCGAGTAATAATCCAATCTGTTCTTGGGCCAGGATATGGAGTTTTGAACTTGTCTGAGCCACGAAAGTAGAAAGTGAGACCTTTCTAAAAAGCTTCAACTCTATGAAAATTGCTAGTGTGGAAGCAGAAAACAGTAACTACAATATCTTATTAGCTAAACATAAACGCACCAAATGACTATACCTAGTCCCAGGAATCTACCCAAGAGAAATAAAAACATCCAAAGACATAAAAACATACAAATGTTCATGGTAGACATTCATAAGAGCTAAAAACTGGAAGCAACCCAAACCACCAAATGCAGATGAATAAATAAACTGCAGCACAGGTTGAATATCCCTCACCCAAAACGCTTGGGACCACACGTGTTCCAGATTTTGGAATATTTGCATTTTCAACCCTATCTTTACACCACAGGGCAGAGAATAAGCAAAAACACCACCACCACCACCACCACACAGTGAGTAATGCAGATAGGTCATCTTGGCCCCATGTGGATCATCATGGGGAATCTGCTGTTGATGTATCAAGCCCCCACTTTATCATGCTCTGCAGGTACGCTTGCAGGGGGCAATCTGGGCATACAGGAAAAAAAAAACTTCGTAACATAGCTGAAGGAGACTGGGAGGGTCTCTTTCCCCTTGGAGACCCCGAATAAACTGTGTGGTGTGCACCTGTGTTTTGACAACGATCCATCACATGAAGTGAGGTATAGAATTTTCCAATGTGGCATCATGTCAGCGCTGAAAAAGTTTCACAGTTTGGAACTTTTCAAATTCTGGATTTTCCAATTAGGGATGTTCAACCCGTATATCTGTTCTATGGAATTATACTCAACAATAAAAAGGAATAAAATATCAATAGACAAAACAGGAAGGAATCTCAAAAACATACCAAGTGAAAGAAGTTAAACAAAATGTTATGTACTACACATATAATTTCATTTATATGAAATTCTAGGCCGGGCGCGGTGGCTCAAGCCTGTAATCCCAGCACTTTGGGAGGCCGAGACGGGCGGATCACGAGGTCAGGAGATCGAGACCATCCTGGCTAACACGGTGAAACCCCGTCTCTATTAACAAATACAAAAAACTAGCCGGGCGAGGTGGCGGGCGCCTGTAGTCCCAGCTACTCGGGAGGCTGAGGCCGGAGAATGGCGTGAACCCGGGAGGCAGAGCTTGCAGTGAGCTGAGATCCGGCCACTGCACTCCAGCCTGGGCGACAGAGCGAGACTCCGTCTCAAAAAAAAAAAAAAAAAAAAGAAATTCTAGAAAAGGCAAAACAATAGTAACAGGAAGCTGACAGATAAGTGGTTGCCTAGGGCCAAGGTGAGAAGGCAAATACCGACTGCAGAAGGATACCAGGAAACTCTCCAAGTGGGAAACTATTCTATTAATACATCTTGATTGTGGTAGCAGTTAAGCAATTGTTTACAATTACTAAAGTTCATCCAACTGTGCATTTAAAATGAGTGGAATTGCCAGGCGCAGGGGCTCATGCCTGTAATCCCAGCACTTCGGGAGGCTGAGGCCAGAGGATCACGGGGACAGGAGATTGAGACCATCCTGACTAACACAGTGAAACCCCATCTCTACAAAAAATACAAAAAAATTATCTGTGCATGGTGGCACGTGCCTATAGTTCCAGCTACTTGGGAGGCTGAGGCAGACGAATCGCTTGAACCGGGGAGGTGGAGGTTGCACCTTTGCACTCCAGCCTGGGCGACAGAGCGAGACTCCGTCTAAAAAAAAAAAAAAAAAAAAAAAAAAAAGTGGAATTTGTTGTGTATAAATAATACCGTAACTGAGCAAAATCATACACACTTTAAAAGTCTGATGAAGAAACAATTCATACATGCGCTGACTCCCAATTTTACTCTCAATTTCAGAATTCAAAGATCCCCTGAGATGCTATAATACCCAAAGAGCTAAGCTAAAAACCACAACTACAACCCCACCTATTATGTATAATATAAAATAAATATCTATTGACTGTTTTTAATAAACCTAGGTCACCGAAAATAAATTGTATTATTGTAGAAGACAAAGTATGCTACTTAGAATTTTCCTGTTTACAGTATTTCAGAATTTAATGAGATTATTTAGACCATAGATAATTTGTTCCTAGAAAAGCCTGCTTATGTAAAACAAATTCAGAGAAACTGGAAAACGTTAAAATACTTACCATCCCCCTGCCCAAAAAGACATGATTTTTTTTTAAATTCACACTACCCAATATTCTATATCAAAAAGCGTACTTCTCAAAGTATGCAAGCCCTAAAAGCAAACATTCAAACCTGAAGGGCAGATATGTGCTTGAAAAGATCTATGAACCTCTTAAAATCATCAGCAATATTTTCTATATGTGTACTTGAAGGCATTTCCCTGGGGGGGGGGGGGGGGACTTTGTCATTCTTCAAATTCCCAAAAAAGCCCATAACCCAAAAAGAAAGTTTTAAAAATTAATAGGGCCGAGTGCAGTGGCTGGTGCCTGTAATTCCAGCACTCTGGGAGGCTGACACGGGCCGATTACCTGAGGTCAGGAGTTCCAGACCAGTCTGACCAACATGGTGAAACCCATCTCTACTAAAAATACAAAATATTGGCCGGGCATGATGGCTGGCACCTGTAACCCCAGCTGCGCCGGAAGCTGAATGCAGGAGAATCACTTGAACCTGGGAGGCGGAGGCTGCAGAGAGCCGAGATCCCGCCACTGTACTCTAGCCTGGGCAACAGAGCAAGACTCTGTCTCAACCAAAAAAAAAAAAAAAAAAAATTAACGGTAATAAAAACTTACTACCTACATGTAGTTATGTGTTTGAATGAAGAAGAATGATGCAGGATGTGGGTGGCTCATGCCTGTAATCCTAGCACTTTGGAAGGTCCAATTGGGCAGACTGCCTGAGCTCAGAAATTCAAGACCAGCCTGGGCAACATGGTAAAACCCCATCTCTACTAACACACACAAAATTAGCCAGGCCTGGTGGTGTGCACCAGTAGTCCCAGCTACTCTGTAGGCTGAGGCAGGAGAATCACTTGAACCCAGGAAGAGGAGGTTGCAGTGAGCCGAGATCACGCCATTACACTCCAGCCTGGGCGACTCCAGAGTGAGGCTCCATCTCAAAAAAAAAAAAGAAGAATGGGTATGGACGGACATACTTGTTCCTTTATATATCTGTATTTTAGTTATAATAGAATTGAGCATGTGTTTGTTTTTAATTCAAAAAGCATCAAATAAAAAAACTAAGGAAAAAGATTTTTAAAATACAGCAATAACTGTGATTTGCTATGTGGAGTTTCACAAAATAGAACAAACTAATGTTTCATTTTTTTCTGACAGTGCTACTGAGGTTGACAATGATGGAGACATAATATATCTTGATTTTAACAGGTCCCTTTACATCTGTAAAATATGAGCTGAATGAAGCAGTTAAGACTTGAAAGGATAAGAAAAAGAAGCCCACACACTACAAGCCAAAGCACCTGCTGATTTTAAATTCTCATCTCTTGTTAACCTGACTCCTCTTTAACTCTGTGAATATCACTGCACACACATATACAAATTGCCAGAAAATATGCACACATACACACACCATCAACTTAAAGAGGTAACTAACATCTGGCCTGGTTTTCAACAAGCAGAGAGGCCTGTTTAAGAGAAGCCTAACCTATGCTTCAACAATTGAACAATTTGTCCAAATTTATTACAATAAACCTTCACCAGGAAAAGCAGGCTTCCCATCATCTTTGTAACAGACACGATAAGGATCTGCTGAAAAGCCCTACTAAAATAATTAGGGACAGAAGTAACTTTAAACTGTTAGAACCATACCACCTATCATTTTTAAGCCTGCTTTATAAAGCTGAGCTACGGAATGCTGAGGTTACAACCTGTTGATCTTTTTAAACAGTTCACAGTATTCGAAAACACTGAATTATTAAAATGTTTTACCACTAAAACTAATTTAAAAATTAAGTAAATCTAATGGTATTCAGTGGTCACAATACTATTTTAAATACAGTTCAATTAAATTCTTAAATTATTACTCTTGCTGGGAATAGGCCCCAAAATCTGGCCATAAACTGGCCCCAAAACTGGCCATAAACAAAACTTCTGCAGCACTGTGACATGCTTCTGATGGCCTTGACGCCACACTGGAAGGTAGTCAGTTTACAGTTTACTGGAATGACAGCAAAGAATACCTGGACCACCCAGGGCGGAAAACCCCTTAAGGCGTTCTTAGACCACAAACAACAGCATGACCGATCTGTGCCTTAAGGACATGCTCCTGCTGCAGATAACTAGCCAGAGCCATCCCTTTATTTCTGCCCATCCCTTTATTTCCCTTAAGGAATACTTTTAGTTAATCTATAACCCATAGAAACAATGTTTATCACTGGCTTGCTGTCAATAAATATGTGGGTAAATCTCTGTTCTGGGTTCTCAGCTCTGAAGGCTGTGAGACCCCTGATTTCCCACTCCACACTCCATGTTTCTGCATGTGTGTCTAATTCCTCTAGCACCACTGGGTTAGGGTCTCCCTGACAGAGCTGGTCTCAGCAACTCTGGTTACAGAAAGATGCTATTAGCCAAAACAGACACGAAAATAGTTTACAACAATGCTTCTCAAGTTATCAGAGGTGAAGAACCCATTTTCCCCCAATCTATCACAGACCAATACTTTAGTAAATTACAATAAAAATTACTTACTAGAAAGATGAAAATTAAAAAAAACACACACACACACAAGTCCAGGGATATCACTTGGATATCACAGCAGTGTCAAACTACTATAATAAAAGTTTCTAAACACTCAGTCTTAACCCTGTGTTTATTCTGTGCAGGCCAGTGTTCCCAAACCATTCCTCGTACTTTGAATAGCACTGGTTTACAGAATCTGTAACATTAAGCAGGTAAACAGTTCTTTCCCAACTCCCAAAATTGAGCATTTAGACTACAGAATCAAACACATTTATGTCACGAAGTCTCTCAAAATACATGAACACAATGGACGTGAGCTCCAAACTGTGTAATATCAAGCACTTATGTAACTGTATGCCCAGTAGCATAAGACTGTGGCAATTGTTGAGAAGAGAGTAAGAAATAGTTTTCTCTGCCACTCCTGCTGCTTCTATAGGAGATGACAGGCATACTCCTCCACTGAGGTCAAATCACAACTCCCTTAGCTCCAATTCTATTCTGAACATTGTATTTTTAAGAATGGTAAAAAAAAAAAAAAAAAAAAAAAAAATTGTTTCAGCAGCAGGGCCCACTTTGAATCACAACTTCTATAAGACAGTGATTTATTTATTCAGTGAGTAAGCCCAGCTGAAACCCCAACATTCAAACCTCTCACTGCTGTCTTCCATTTGTTGTCTAGTACACAGTAATTCTAGAAATCTTTATTTCTTTGTAAAAATGTAATGTTTGAGTAAAAGAAAAAAAACTTTAGTAAAAGCTTAAACATGAATTCTTATGAATGTATACACCAGTGTGACTGACTCCCCAACCCTGTAGTCTACACAAACAGAAAAATCCTATAGCATAGTGGTTGAGGAGCTGGGAACCAGAATCCAAAATACAGTTTGAGTGCCAGCTCTGTGGCCTTAGGTAAGTTACCTTATCTACCCTGGCGACACCTTCCTCCTACAGAGATAAAGACAGTACCAATCTCAAGCACTGTTGCAAAAATTAAAAAATAATACACTCAAACTACCCAGCACACAATTACTAGTAAGTCTTCAGTAAATGTTAGCTACTATTATAACAACTATTAAAACAAACATTTCACCTCTTCTCTTTTTTCTCCCTTTTTATTTTTTAGAATCATCGAGTCTGATTTCTTTAATTTTTTTCTATCTTTTTTTTAGAATTGTCATATTTCACCTATTCTCATTCATTCATCTATCCATCTGTCCATCCAAGGAACATTCAGTGACTAAAATATGCCTAGTTACCCTTATGGTACAGACACTTCTCTCCCCAGAATGTTTACAGTTCATTCCTCAGAGAAGTTTTTTCAGCCTAATAAGAGGTGAATTATAACTTATTAACCCAACTGATGCCAAACTTTCATTTTTTTTAAGACGCATCAATCACCTGGACACGCTATCCTTATAACAACCCATACCACAAAGTTTTACAACAAGATGCTTTAAATCTGCATTAAAAAGTCAAGAGTTCAATTAAATTTACTCAAAATATTCTATATACGTGTGTGTTTATCCGTATGTAATTTTCCCTTAAAACATCATTAAAGACAAAGTACAGTCCATAAGTTTCTTAAAAGTCTGAAATAAAAAAGACAAAGCTCAAACTGTACCAGTCACTGCCTAGTTGAAGAAGAGGTCAGACAGGATGCACAATTCCTACTTGGCTTTATTACAGTTTTGTAGCTTCTGGGAGGTAAGTCCCACAGCCTGAATTTCTCACATCAATCACAGTCAAAGAACAGCTATTGCTGTAGAAGATTTTTATTCTCAAAGAAACTGTAATGCTGTAAAATCTCCCTTTAGCATATTCTGCAAAGTCAGTATCTAGACTTTCATTTAATTCTGGCTTCTTTCACTGACTGATCGTGAACTTGGCAGTTTTCTTATTTGGTTAAGCCTAGATCATTTTTTCTAACACTGAACAAAGATGGTAGTTATTGCCAAAATGTAAATTCAAAAAGCAGAAAGCTGCATTAGTCTTAAATTTAACACATTTTATGGCTCAAGTGGGATAGGGTTCCATTTCATAACTGGCTGAGTCAAACAATAAATGGGATTTAAATCACTGCTGTTAAGTTTTGATGTGAAAGAAATTTAAGTTACTTCAATAGGGGGGAAAAAAAGATTTTTTGCTTCTGACACATATGGGATTAGTTACAATGCTCCAATACACTTAATCAATATCAACCTCTATAATATTTCAGTTTGAAAGGGCATAATTCATTATTATTCTCTTGGATCTAATGCTCACTGACGGTCCACATTTTTAAAGTTAAATCAACTAATAATTGTTGGGAAAAAGAGAAGATAGAGAATTTAGCCTCAAGAAATTCAAAAGAATGGTAATAATCTTATAAAAATTAGTCACACACAAGTATAATGATACAATCAAATGTACAAATATACAATCATAATTAAGAATTAACTGATAAGATGTTTAATTTATAAGTTTCTGCTTTACCAATTCAATATATATAACCAACCTGCAAATTTTCCCACATGTGCCTGGTTGGTAATTTTTCTAAAATAAAATGAGTGATTAAAAAGCTTAGCTGAAACAAAATTCATTTCCTTTCTCATAAAACAAAAAAACTGTTCAGAATTGTTATGAACTATCTACCTTCTAACACATTCTAAGTTTGTTACAATCAAGTTTATTACATTCAGGAGCACTGGCC
Source organism: Papio anubis (assembly GCF_008728515.1). Lineage (NCBI taxonomy): Eukaryota > Metazoa > Chordata > Mammalia > Primates > Cercopithecidae > Papio > Papio anubis. Next base: position 112,098,890 of record NC_044983.1, read on the forward strand.
ACTGCTTAAATAGAAGGCTGGACTTTAGGTGATTTGGGGGCACTCTCATTATAATTTGTTCCTGCCTCCTGATGCAGAAGGAAACACGTGAAAAGTAACTATGATTGCCTCTGGGAAGAGGGTGGTTGGAAGACAGGTATGACAGTGAGAGTTTCTTTTCACTATATACTTTTACTTTGTCTTTGATTTGTGTGCCATAGTTATGTATTACCAGTTTAATGGTTGTGTTTAAACAGCCTTAATAAATTAAAAGGGTTTCCAGTTTCCTGTATAAAAAGCGCACCAGAGTAAGTCCACAAGGTGGTTATTCATCTTCTTTCTGGTCAAGAGGGCCTTCAGAATGAAAACGAAGCTGATGCATTTCTGTGTAAAATGTAAAATGGGAGTTTTCTTCTCTCCAAAAGGAAAATACTTCTATTTTGTTTTAAAGGCTACCAGTAAACCACACTTGAAAACACCATCTACAAGTCTTCGTTTGGAGGATGAAAACAAAAGGTGGCAGGCAAGGCCAGGTGGTGGTGGCTCACACCTGTAATACTAGCGCTTCAGGAGGCCAAGGCAGGAGGATCACCTTAAGGCCAGGAGTTCAAAACCAGCCTGATCAATATAGAGATGCCCCATCTCTACAAAAGAATAATAAAAAAACTAGCCAGGCAAGTTGCCCACACCTGTAGTCCCAGTTACTAGAAGGCTGAGGAGGAGGATCACTCAAGCCCAGGAGTGTAAAGCTGCTGTAAGACACGACCACACCACTACACTCCAGTCTGGGCAACACAGCGAGATCCTGCCTCAAAAAACAATAATAGGCCAGGCACAGTGGCTCATGCCTATAATCCCAGCACTTTGGGAGGCTGAGGCAGGAGAATCATTCGAGGCCAGGAGTTCAAGACTAGCCTGGCCAACATGGCGAAATCCTACCTCTACTAAAAATAGAAAACAAAAACAAAAATTAGCTAGGTGTGGTAACATGCACCTATAGTCCCAGCTACTAAGGAGGCTGAGGTGGGAGGATTGCTTGAGTCCAGGAGGTAGAGGCTGCAGTGAGCCGAGATCACACCACTGCACTCCAGCCTGGGCGACAGAGCAATACCATCTCAAAAATACATACATACATATATACACACACGCACATACACACATACACACATATAATAAGTTGGGAATTAAAGTTTGATTTTATTTTGTGTGTAATAGTGATTTTCCAAAGGGTTGAGTTTTAGGACTACAGCTGTCCATTGAGAAGATAACTTAGCAGCACTGTACAAGTACAAAATAAAAGCTGTTAAGACCAGTTATACAGGCTTTGGTGATAGTTGAGAAAGGCAGCAAGAACTGAACAGTACAGACAATGTAGTTATAAACTCAAAGAACTAAGTAAGTGATCTTAGGAAAACCTCAAGAAACAGTCAAAGACAATACCAGAAGCCTGCATGACTTGGGTAGACAGTGGTATCACTAATGGACAGGAAATAAAATTAGATGGTGACGGGGAGAGGTGGAAATATAAAAAGTATTTTTTAAAAAATTCATAGTAAGCCTCAAGATACAACAAACATCTGTGGCACTTAAGTGCTAGTTTAGGTACTATTAAGAAAATCTTAAAATTTTATGCCAAAATGCAGCTGATGTTTAAAGGGTCAAAGACTCAAAGGATTAAAAATACATATTTTTTGACTAAGTTAATACTGAGTTATCACTACTTTTCCCGAATCCAATTTTTTTTCTTCTATGCCTTAGCATGGTACCAACATTATCAAGAATATGGCATACTAGTCCAGCAAATTTAAGTATCCACTTCAGCCCTTTCAGTTTTGATGAAACAAGTACAGTTTGTCATCAAACAGCCAAGTAAATTACACTACACTTTGCTATTAAACCTAATCTTTACTGGATATAACCATTTTAAAGAATGATCTACCTACCAGTAGTAGTTTACAAAAAAGGAAGCTATATTCTCTTTAAGATATTATCTAAAACCCTGCCAAATAAAATAACATCCAAGTACCATAAATTAAATATTTTACCAAAAAAATTATAAACTAATTTTGAAAAGAAAGCAAATGCAACCAAGTTTTCTGTAAGTGCTAAAATTAGGAGCTTTTATCTAAGAAATGACCTATGGTAGACTTGAAGTAAAAATAAGAAAATCTTTACACAAAAATAAGAACTTGCAAAGATTCTTTTCAAAGCTTCATGCTTTGTAGAGGCTTTTTTCTCCAAGGTGTGGGTTAGGACTGAGCTGCAAGTCCAGAGCATTGCTGCCAAGACTTAAAATACCTGGAGTTGCTCAGCCAAACCAATGAAGTCTGAGATATTGAACAAAAGATCCGAATTTATCATATACAGAAACCAGGTGAAGCAAAAAGTGACAAGAAGGCAAAAGATAAAAAATGCTTATAGTACACCCACACCTTTTAATGTTAAATAGATATTTGGGGTGTTAACCATATAAACCCAGGCCAGATTTGCTGTAACAACTAAAGTTAAAATTTTTTAATCGTATTCCATTTACTTGGGAAACCATCCAGTTTGGAATTCAACAGTAACTATTACCAACTATTAAAATCAATATCTACTACTAAAAATCATATCAACAATGTAAGAAATTACCCATTCAGGTTCTGTTTATTACAGTAGAAAGGTCATTCACTATCTTCATATCAAACATATCTAGGTTTCATATCAAACCTAGAGATCATAACTGATTTAAGTTATCTCCCCCATGAGAAGTACTGTGTATGCTGCCTTAAATTATACCCAAGAAGACAGCTACAAGAAACAAATGACAGATTGTCATCACTAGTATATATGTCACAAAGTAAGCACTGTCAAAAAGCAAACTGCAATGAATTTCAATAAAGTGTCTGACCCTAAGGGAAAGGACCAATGGCCCAGGATGTTTGCAGGTTTATCCAAATCTTGGGAGGAACATAAAAATGGAAAAGTCTGGCCCAGTGTGGTGGCTCATCCCTATAATCTCAGTACTTTGGGAGGCCGGGGTGGGTGGATCGCTTGAGGCCAGAAGTTCTAGACCAGTCTGGCCAACATGGCAACACGCCATCTCTACTAAAAACACAAAAATTAGCTGGGTGTGGTGGCACATAGCTACTTGGGAGGCTGAAGCATGAGAATCACTTGAACCTGGGAGGTGGAAATCGCAGTGAGCCAAGATCGGGCCACTGCACTCCAGCCCGGTCGACAGAGCGAGACTCTGTCTCAAAGGAAAAAAAAGGAAAAGTCAGATGGACTAAGAATTACCACCTACCTAATGTAGGTAAATTACTTTACTTAGGAACACCTACCAGTATTCTTCCCAATGCTCCTTAATATACTGATTTTCTTTACTATTGATCCCCAGTATCTTAATATGTGAACTCAGCAGTTTAAGGTTGCATTTTTCCAAACTTGATAATATTTACTAAATTGACTTCTTAAAGCTACAAATCTTTTACAATATGACTGACTATTAGACATAAAGATTCTAATATCTGTTTTCTCATGCATTTTAAAGTTAGAAGTCTGTAAGACACCTGAGTTTTGAAAAATGTATTTCCCAATGCTCAAACAAGAAGCACTAGATTAACTATTCTGTACACACCTTAACTTCTATTTCCTCCAACTAGATATTAATGAAATCACATAAACTATTTGTACCGACGTCTCCTCATTGATAAAATAGGGATGTATTAATGAGTTGTTGTATTGCTTCAATGCCCTAATAAATACACAATACTTAAAACAGTACCTGTCACATAACACGTAACAACTACTGGGATCTTAAAGTGTATGAAGCTGCTATAAAATGTAAAAGAAAATGAGTCAAGGATGGCTGGATGTGATCTGAATTCAAGTTCTAGGATATATTCACTCTATGTCTTTGAAAAGCCATTCAGCTTCCTAGAGTGGGAGAATCACATGTATAATCCAGATAATACTAGTCTGCCCAGTTCCTGGAGCTACCAAGATATAACAATGTATGCTAAATGATTTTTCTATTATAAAAAGTCACTATTTGTAAGCAATAATATCTTACTTGCCTAAGCAAAAAATATAACTAAGCGATCAAAATGTCAGACTGCATAATGAATTTAATCCTCACTCACAAATACTCAGGTTAGAGATAATCCTGCATAACTGGTTTTTCACTCACAGCAAATAAAAACCTGAAAAGCAAGGGGATAAGAAACAGATAAATTTAACAACCAAAAGAGGCACCAACTAGAAATATAAACTACTCAAGGCACCTAAAATTAAATGACGGGGGACATTTCTTATAGATGTAACAGGCTACCTGAAGGGATTTCTTGACAGATCTACTGTCTTGTCTGGTTCAATAACATGTTCTTTCTTTTTTTTTTTTTTTTTTGAGACAGTCTCCATCTGTCGTCCAGGCTGGAGTGCAGTGGTGTGATCTTGGCTTACTGCAACCTCTGCCTCCCGGGTTCAAGCAATTCTCCTGCCTCAGCCTCCTGAGTAGCTGGGATTACAGGCATCCGCCATCACACCCGGCTAATTTATTTTGTATTTTTAGTAGAGACAGGGTTTCACCATGTTGGCCAGGTTGGTCTCAAACTCCTGACCTCAGGTGATCCGCCCACCTCAGCCTCCCAAAGTGCTGGGATTACAGGCAGGAGCCCGGCCCAATAACATGTTCTTAATGATAATACTATGCAATCAAAACATGGTTAGGTTGTGTTCAATATTCTCTGACTAAAGCAGCAGAAAATTATGTATTACAATTCAGAAAGACATATAATTAAAATAGCTAAAATATGCAAGTTTTAGTGCTTGAAAGGATTTCAAATTATCTGACTGAAAAAATTATCTCACATGTGAAACAACTTACGTATGTATCACTCAAGTCAGAAAACTGAAAGAAGAGGCCAAGAGTCATATAATTGTTTTGCTGTTAAAACATTAAAAGGCCAAACTATATTTTACTTCAGAACAGGATCTCAGACAAAAGCTTCCATTTCAATGGAATTTAACAAGCTGTTGTCTAGTCTCTTTAACTTCCTAAGAGTATCACAAAAACTCTACAGTGACACATGTGATGGCCTGGCATTACAAATCCACATTACTGGATTCAGGTCACAAAGCACTCCCACCAGCCCACTGCGGTGGCTCACGACTGTAATCCCAACATTTTGGGAGGCCAAGGTAGGTGGGTCACCTGAGGCCAGGAGTTCGAGACCAGCCAGACTAACATGGCGAAATCCCGTCTCTACTACAAATACAAAAAGTTAGCCAGGCGTGGTGGCGCATGCCTGTAATCCCAGCTACTTGGGAGGCTGAGGCACGAGAATCGCTTGAACCTGGGAGGCGGAGGTTGCAGTCCCCAAGATCGCACCATTGCACTCCAGCCTGGGCAACAAGAGCAAAACTCTGTCTCAAAAAAAAAAAAAAACAACAACAACAAAGTACTTCTACCAAAATTTTTCCATTAGATTTGAATAACCATCAGGTAAGTAAAGTAGCAATAACATTTATCCCCAAAGTTATTGTGAGGATCACAACATCTAAAATTTAACACAAAATTTAACCAAACAACACAAAGTTTAACCAAACATCCCTGTACAGGGTCTTATAACAGGTGCTCAATTAATGTTAGTGATTTTTCAAACAGATAAGAAATCAACAAAAAGATGGAGACATACGAACAAGCCCAGAAAGCTAACTAGTTTATCCTCAACTGTGTGCTCTTTTCTCGCCAACACTCTATTAATTTCTACAAAGCATTTACTAATCCAGTTTCTTAATGATTGATTTTCAAGAAAATTTCCACACAACAGCAGTATATTCATTCATTCACAACATCTGAGTGCCTTCTATACACAACGTACTATTCTAGATACTTGGAAATACTGCAGCGAACAAATCTGACGTGGGTGCCACTCTCAGGAAGCTGATATTCTAGTGAAGAAATAAGCAACAAGTAAAAAGAGTTTTAGACAGAAACAAGGACGAAACTGGATACCACAATTTGCAGATGCTCAAGTCCTTTATATAAAATGGTATGGTATTAGTAATTGCATGTAACCTAGGCATATCTTCCTATATATCATCCCTAGACTGTGTATAACATTTAATAGAATATAAATGTTATGTAAATAATTATACTGTATTGGTTATTTGTATTTTTAATTGTTTTTTCCTAGTATTTTCGATTCATGGTTGGTTGAATCCATGGATGTGAGATTGCTGGATTCAGAACCCACAGATATGGAGAGTTGACTGTATATGTAACTCACACTTTTCCATTTATTAATAACATACTCTACCTTACTTACAAGACCAGGGGAATAAGGCATCTAATAAGATAACTTACATAAAGGGGAAAACAAAATTTAAAAGGTAAGAAATTTCAATAGCAATGAGTTTCAAGCACTGACTTGTGGAGGAGACAAATGTTTTACATTTTAGCCTTCGAAAGGGTTATTATCTCAATGAGAAGGGGGAAATATACTAACAGTATGGATCACATACCAAGGTGAATGATAGGAGCTGTCATCAGAAAGTTCAGAGAAAGGAAGACAGCAATGTTTCTTCTCAAACATTAATATGCTATAAATCACCTGACTGTGTAGGTCAGGAGAGGGGCCTGAGACTCTGTGATACTGTATGTCTGCATTTCTAACAAACTCAAGTGTAGCTAGCATTGCTCATCTTACTGATCATGGATCATACTTTGAATAGCAAGAGTCTCATGAACATAAGAAAGGTAAAATTCAAATGTTCTAGGGAACAAAGTGGGTTCCACATGAAAAGTTTAATGGAAAGAATTAGCTTGATCTTGTCTAGGAACAATGAGACCACCTGACAGAATGAAGACCCATTCTTTCATTTCTTTATCTTTGGTTTTTTTTTTTTTTTTTTTTTTGGTTTTTTCTTTTAACTCATCTGTATTTGTTACAACTTTAAGCAGAATGTGACTCAGGCACTACATTTCCATCCACAAGACTAGCTCTGAGTTACTTTTGAACAGCTTTATGATATGCTTAGGTAGGCTTATAACTTTGCTCCTCCAAATGATACTTTTATTTGGAAAACAAGCCCTCTGGAGAGTTCCTTCCATCAAGTTCCTTCAGTTTAAACCATTCTCCCATTTCACAAGGAAGTACCCAAGCACTGACTCTTGCAAGGTACACAGTAAGAGACACATTGACAAGTCTATTGGAATGGACAATTAAAAGATTATTGAGAGAGAACATTTCAACTTAGTGGACTGACAAAAATGGGTATCTATCCATACTAAAGATAAAAGAGATGTGAAGCAATGGGATTCCTCATAAAGTGCTAGGACAAATGTGAAATGGTACAAATACTTAGGAAAATAATTTGACATTATGGTACTTAGTATAACTGTCGAGGAGCATCCCTAAGTCCTACCAATCATGGTGTGAGACAGACATATCAAGACTCAAAACACAGGAGAATATAAACTATGATTTAATTCATATTTATTCATATAGACAGGTGAAAACAATCAAACTGTTTAATACTCCATGTGGTAAAGCCACAAAAGAATCATTAAAACAAAGCTCACCAATAGTGATTCATATAGGGGGAGAAGGGATTGGAGGAAGGGATGAAAAAGAGGAAGGGGTTTCAAAGATACTTCTTATGTTCTATTTCTCAAGTTGAACAGTGGGTAACTGGATGTTTAGACACTGTCTTCCATGTATAACATTTTGATGTACTTTACAGTTCTTTGCGGAAGTCTGTGGTGGCAGATTCTAACAGCAATAGAGTTTTAGAAAGTATGAAAGACTACAAATATAGAATAGTCCTTTAACTATTAACTTAAAGAGGAAAAAAAGTCAGGGCAAAAAAAAAATGGAACACAGGGAGCTAAAAGAGACAATGCTGAAAATTTTAATATGGAAAAGTCCTGATGATGTTTATGTGCTAAGGGAACATACAGTTGACCTTAAACAATATGGACTTGAACTGCACAGGTTCAGGGAGTGAACCTTGCATATAGGAAAGGCCAACTTTTCCTATATGTGAGTTCCACAGGGATCCACATGGCCAACTGTAAGACTTCAGTATGTACAGATTTTGTATACACAGGGGTCCTGGTTTCCCTGTGGATACTGAGAGACTGCTATATTACAGAGACAGAGGAATTGATGAAATAGGTCTAAGATAGGAAAGGAAGGGTTCAAGAATATAAGAAAAATTGGTCTTGGCCACTATCAATGTGCCAGGAAGGAAGAAATGTGTTAAAACATCAGGCTAAACATAGGATGAGACTAATCTCTGGGTTCATCTACATCTACATATGGCTGAGAATGGTCATGAGAGTCGGGACTGTGCTCTACCTTGCTCACCTATATAATATCTCATATAGGTTACTGTAATACATCCCAGCATGTAGCAGAGCTAGACCTGGCATATGGTCGGCAATCAATAAATATTTGTTACATGAATGAAGAACAGAATACATCTACAGATTCAAGTTAAACTATATGGAGGATTTTTTAAAAAGCAGAGTAAGTCGATTAAGTCAACATTTTTTATTCAATATGTGATGATGAAAGAGAGGAATTTCAAAGAGAAAGAACTTCATGAACCAAAAGCAAGGTCATGCTTACTGCTTGAATAAGGATGTGAATCTAGGTCTGTCTTTAGCATGACTTTATTTATTTATTTATTTATTTATTTATTTATTTATTTATTTATTTTGAGATGGAGTCTCGCTCTGTCGCCCAGGCTGGAGTGCAGTGGCACGATCTCAGCTCACTGCAAGCTCCGCCTCCCAGGTTCATGCCCTCCTCCTGCCTCAGCCTCCCGAGTAGCTGGGACTACAGGCGCCCACCACACCCGGCTAATTTTTTGTATTTTTAATAGAGACGGGGTTTCACCATGTTAACCAGGATGGTCTTGATCTCCTGACCTCGTGATACACCTGCCTCAGCCTCCCAAAGTGCTGAGATTACAGGCGTGAGCCACCATGCCTGGCCTTTAGCATGACTTATTAAAGAAAACAACAAGTAGTCTGAGTGGCTGGAATTTACAGTTCCTACAAAGCTTGGAAAGAAAGGAAGTAAACCTGATCATAAATGCAAGAAACAAGAACAACATTTTGGTGGGCTTTAAATTCAATGGAAAGTCACTGCAAACATCTAAGGAAAGAAGTTAAAATCTGAATGTTCACATTAAATGAACGTTTTAATAAAAGTATGAATGGTAGAGACTGAAGAGGGCAGGGGAAAACAATATTAAAATAAGCTATATAAGATACTAGAACATAAACTAGGAGTAGTATAAATAATAAAATGGAATACATACTCATTCATTTACCCTACTCTGTCAATTAACAGGTTCAGCATTGGAGATAAAACAGGTGAAAAAGCATAGTCCCTGCCCTCAGTAGCATATATTCTGATGGAGAAAACAAAGAAGAAAACAAACAAGATAGTTACAGGCTGCGGAAAATCCTAGACAGAAATACAGGGTGCTGTGATGGAAAAGTAAGGAGAACAAGAAGTCTATAATTCTATTTTGGACATGTTAAACACGAGATGCCTATGAGACATCCAAATAGTGACATCAAACAGGCAATGGGTAATCAAGAGAAGCATTCAAGAGCCATTACTGGCAGAAATATAAATCTGGGACTTACCAGCACATAAATAATATTTAAAGCCATGAGCACAGATAAGAATACCTTAAAAAATACTACTATAATTACTGCAAATAAAGCAGCAGCTACACCTAAATGGTGACTTATTCTGTCCCAGACATTGTTCTACTTATTGACATATATTCAGTCCATTTAAAGTCTCAAAACAATTCAGATGAGGAAAATGAGGCACAAAGACTTGCCCAATGTCATTCAGCGAATTTCAGAGCTGGGAATCAAACCGAAGCAGTCTGGCTCCAGAGCATGTACTTTTATTAACTTCATTACACTACCTATGTCAAGCAGAGACTAAAAGAAAAGCCAAAACCTAAACCATGAGGCATTCCAACATGCACAGATAGGGAAGAAACATAAAAGGTGAGGAGTAAGTGGCCTAAAAGGAAGGATAGTGATTGACTGGGGTCATACACCAGTAAGAACCCTCAGGATTTAGGTATGAAAGCAAAAGAAAGAAATCATAAACTATTAAAATTGATAGGGATAGTGGCAATCATTTTGTGGATGAGAAAATATACCTTTGGAGTAAAACAATCATAGAAGTGTTGTTAGTTACTGGTGGTTGCAGACTGGAATGCATGTCTCCTGATTACCAGTTCAGTGCTCTTTCTACAATTCTAATCTACGTTAGCAAAGTTAGCTTTCGGAATGATTCGAGGAACATTAATAAGGATGAGAGTGGCAAAGACACTGACAGTAATCTGACTGTTTATGACGACACAGGTACTAAACACTTTAAATACCTCAGAATTTCATTCTCACAAGCCTTATGAGTTACTACATTATCATCATCCCCATTTTATAAAGGATAAACCTGAGGCCTAGAAAAATTAGTAACTTCCCCAAGGTCATGCTTACTGCTGGAATAAAGATCTGAATCCAAGTCTGTCTTCAGGATTCTCTTGGCTAATATATAATACCGCTTTCCTAAGAGTAACACTGTTAATCAAGATGAAAGAAAGAAAGAGAGAGAAAGAAAGAGAGAAAGAGAGAGAGAGAGAGAGAGAGAGAGAGAGGTAGGGAGGGAGGGAGGGAGAGAGGGGAGGGGAGGGCAGGGGAGGGTGTAAGAGTTTTTTTAAATTGTATCTGGGCAAAGGTAGGTATACTTATAAGACATCCATGTGGAGACAGTATTAAAGATGGATGATTCTTGGTCACTCCATGTACAATCATCCATTAATAAAATTTAGAGTAACCAGTACTCCTTGTATCTAATAATGTATAAGGCATAAAGAACATACCATTTCAATGTTCCCTACATGATTTATGGTAACTGGAAAACATTCACAATTAAAATATGAGCAACCAAGATAAAAGAACCTTGCAACTGCATTATAATCTAGCTGCCTAAAATTATATAAACGACAGAAAAGCAGATGTCCAAAGACAGGGAAACTTGTTAGGAATTTATTTTGTTAATATCTACCCAACCGGTGGAGAAAAAAGCAGAGAGGTACCCACTACTGTGAATGAGAGATAATTCACTAAGTTCATCAAGAATCTGGATATAAATAACCCTCAAGTAAAATAATCCTTTAGCTGCTCTTATTATGATTGATTTTGGAGTCACTAGTAAGCTTCTGATTTTTTATCCGATTTCCAAGGTGCTTTGGTAATCAAAAAGGGTCTTTTTGGTGGTAGATATGAGCATTTTCACCACTGAAAAGGTATGTCTTCCACAGTAAATGAGTAAATCAACATTTACATGTATATAAACCAATCTCCTGTGAGAAGGATTAATCGGTTCCTTAGCATTAATCAATTCTGAGAGAGCTGATAAAAAAAAAAAAAGCAATTTGTGAAACCACAAAATTCAGAACCAGTTTCTTAACCTTCCTAAGCCCACTGCCTATTTGTGAAACTTGAAGTGATCCAGTCCATCTCCACCTGCAGAGGTCTCTTTTTAATTCAACAATCCCTCTTAAAGCTGCCAGGACATTGTTATGGAAGTGCTTTTATCACTGCCCTATGTTAGACAGTATTTGGCACTTAAAAGAATGTCCTAAAATATTTGCTGAATAAATGACCTCCAAATAGATTTATGCCACCGACCTGTTGCCTTTTTCAACTCTGGAAACTAAGTGATTCAAAGAGTACTGTTGTGACATAGCAAATTTAATAAGAAATATGTTTCTAAGAAATAAACATTTCCCAAGTGTATAAGTGGTACTTATTTTATTCTTTTTATTTTTTTATTTTTTTGGTTTTTGAGACGGAGTCTCACTCTGTCACCCAGGCTGGAGTGCAGTGGCGCGATCTCGGCTCACTACAAGCTCCGCCTCCCGGGTTCACGCCATTATCCTGCCTCAGCCTCCCAAGTAGCTGGCACTACGGGCGCCCGCCACCACGCCCGGCTAATTTTTTGTACTTTTAGTAGAGAAGGGGTTTCACCGTGTTAGCCAGAATAGTTTCCATCGCCTGACCTCGCAATCCACCCGCCTTGGCTTCCCAAAGTGCTGGGATTACAGGCGTGAGCCACCGCACCCGGCCAAGTGGCACTTATTTTAACAAGTGTAATCTAAGTTCACCCACTAACTTTAGAGATTTGCAATCTCTAAAGACACGTCATTTATTCCTGAACACACATCTGCCTCCCATAAGCCAGGGAAAGCCAGAGTGCCAGTACACAGACCAAACAGTACTCCATTTTCTTTTCTGTTTTTTGTCTTTGTTTTTGTTTTTGTTTTTTGAGACGCAGTCTCGCTCCATTGCCCTGGCTGGAGTGCAGTGGCATGATCTCGGCTCACTGCAACCTCCGCCTCCCAGGTTCAAGTGATTCTCTTGCCTCAGCCTCCTGAGTAGCTGGGATAACAGGCGCTCGCCAGCATGCCCGGCTAATTTTTGTATTTTTAGTAGAGACGGGGTTTCACCATGTTGGTCAGGCTGGTCTCGAACTCCTGACCTCGTGATCCACCCGCCTCGGCCTCCCAAAGTGCTGGGATTACAGCCCTGAGCCACCGCGCCCGGTCTGCATTTTCAAAGTATTACACAAGTGGCATTTAGAACAAAACATTCCAAAGTTAATCTTTTGCCTGCATCTTTCAAACTCTGCTAACCACAGACATTAAACTCATAATAATAACCATAACTAACATTAAATGATTACATTGTACTACAGGTCACCACATAAATTTTTTCATTTAATCCAAACAACTCTATGATATAGATACTTATCATTCCCACTTGACAGATGAGGAAAGCAAAGCTTGGAAAGGCTAACTTGCCTAAAGTCACAGAGCTGGTTAAGTGGAAGAGCCTAGAAGACTGAATGAGCTCTTAATCACCAGGCTACACTTTGGTATTCAGTTTAACTAAGTCAGTTCAACTGATTCAGTTATACGCTGAGTTTAAATTATCAATAGTTTCCACTTAAAAATACCCCCTTGCAATTACAATTTTCACATGAATTTAAAAGTACTTCCTTATTACAAATATCTAAGATCTGCATTAATAGGAAATAACCTTTAAAAAACAATCAAAAGAAGAGAGGATGCTTTTTAAAAAGAGAGGCAGGAAGGATGCTTTTAAAACTAGAACGTCGTACAAATGCATTTTGCTTCGAAACAACAGAAATAAAATTTCTCATTCTAGATTTTCCTTTTGCCAGCTAAGTCCATTTCCTTATCGAGAATTTCCTTGGATGTCCTAGTTCACGAACCGTAACTACTAAACACATCTAAGGCCCTTCTCTTTGATATTCTTTTGTTTTTCAGAATGAACACTACAAAAGAGTCTATTTTAAATTATGCGGTTTCAGATAAAGCGCCGAAGTACAGGCTCAAAAGAGGGGCTACAAGGTACACCGCCACTTGGGAAGTTATAGATGTCAGATCCCAGCAGGAAAGCAGTGGAGTTTCCTTACTCTCTCCTTCCCAGAGCCCTACTAGGTCCCTAAATCCTACTCGACACCTTTGTTAGCTGCTTGTCTCCAGGAGTCTTTCTCCAAATCCCCCCACCGGGCATCTCGAAACAAGACCCCAGGAACATGTCACTCACACCCCTATTCTCAGTCCCCTTCCTGAAGCCCCAACTGCCCCGTTAGAAGACAAGAGAAGGTTCTCGCCTCTCCTGAACAAAAAGTGAAGATGAAAGAGAAAAGTACTAGGGAAAAACTTTGGCCCAGCCACACCAAGCCCGGGGGAGAGAATGCTGAAAAGTACGGCTGGTGGGACGGGGTTGGGAACTGCGCTCCCCACGTGGGCCAGAGGAAACGGAACAGCACTCACGAGGCCATCTATCTGCACTTGCTTCACGGCTGAATCTCCGGAGCCGCCTTTGCCTTTGCCTTTCCCTGCTCCGCCGGTGGTGGAGCTGGAAGAGGTGGCAGTAGAGCCGGTGCCTTCCTTGCGGGACGCCATCTTTCCAGGCAGACAGGAAGAAAGAGAAACGTGAGCTACCGGAAGCGGAAGTACAAGTCTCGCGTGACGTCACTCGCAGGCCGGCATTCGAGGGGCGGAGATGGAAGGAGAAGCCAAAATTGGGCCCCGCCTCCCTCCTCTTCTCTAGTTTTACCTTATTTCCAGGCGTTATCCTTTGTGCATGCCTACTGTACATTTTCGACCTCTTTCCAATGGAATGATCTAAGATGAAAATAAACTTTTTAAATGTTTAATCATTCACCATTAGGCAAACGGTCATAATAGCATTACAGTTCACATTATTTCTGTAGTGTCTCTTATGTAAAAATGCTTTCATTTCTGATCTCGCAATGAAGTGCTGTACTAACTCGCATTATGCATATTAGAAAACTGAGGAGTGTTTTGTCCGACATTATTCTGTTAATTAGCAGTGAGCCAGTATTGCTCAACTTGTTTTATGTAATTTTAGATAGCTACTTGTAACCACTTAGATTATACAGAAATTAAGACATGGAAACTTTTATCAGAATTACCAGAAATAGTAGCCTTCTGCTATTAGTTTCATGTAGAGATTTACATGAGTAAAGTACCAAAGAAGTTATTTTAGGTATTGCTGAAGGATGATACAGAACATATTTTCTAAAAATCATGCTGATTTATGACACATTACTCTGAAATACACATCTCAAGTCCTTAAAGGATATGTGACAACTGTAAGAAGCCATTTTAGATAAGTAATTTAAAACATTCTTTTCTACTTCCAAATGACTTTTTTCCTATCCCTTATTTTTGAAATGTTTATTCATTCAATCAGTATATATACAGAACTGATGAAATAGTTAAATCAGTAAACGGCATATCCTGCCCTGAAGTTTTTTGTTGTTTTTTCATTGGGATCTGGTGTTATATTTCAATCTGGGAGAAGAAATAATTACATGTTACAAATTCTTAACACTACAAAATGAAAAGTTAATATCCACTCATTTCGAGTGTATATGAAATATTTATCAAAATAGACTACATCCTAGGTCACATAGAAAGTCCACAAATTTAGAGGTGCTAAAGGTTGATCCACGTAGAACTACACTAGAATTTGGTAATAGAACATTAACAAAAAGAAAAAAAAGAAGAAAGAAAATCTCTCATGGAAGAACAGACTGGAGGTTTTTGCCTACCACTAGGTAGCTGGAATGATGAGCATTAGAAAACAGCTAGGCTACTTATGAACAATAACACATTTATTTATTGCTTTATCCTACAACATAGGATCCAGAGTTCATTAAAAAAAAAAAAATACCCAAATGTCCAAGTTTCAATTAAAAATCTTTCATCTCCTCAAGAACCAGGATGTACATGCACTAGAAGATTTCAAACTAGATGAAACAAGACAATCAATAGATGCTGCTGAAATGACAGAGAAGTTAGAATTAGCTGACAAAGATTTTAAAGCAGCCCTCATAAAATGTTTCAATAAACAATTATGAACACGCTTGAAACAAATAAAGTCTCAACAAACAAATTCAGCTTATCTAAGATACACAAGATGTAAATAAGGACCAGCAAAGGACATAAATAGACACTTCACAAAAGAAGACACACACGTGGCCAACAAGCATATGAAAAAATGCTCAATATCACTAATCATTAGGGAAATGCAAATCAAAACCACAATGAAATACCATCTCACACTGGTCAGGACGACTATAATTAAAAAGTCAAAAAATAACATGTTGGTGAGGTTTCAGAGAAATGGGAACACTTGTACACTGCTGGTAGGAAGGTAAATTAGTTTAGCCACTACGGAAAACAGTCTGGAGATCTCTGAAAGAACTTACAGTAGAACTATCATTTGACCCAGCAATCTTATTACGTATATATGGTCAAAGGAATATAAATCATTCTCCATAAAGACACATGCACATATCTGTTCATCACAGCATTATTCACAATAGCAAAGACTTGGAATCAACCTGGAAGCCCATCAGTGGTGGATTGGATAAAGAAATGTGGCACATATACAGCATGCAATACTGTGCAGCTATACAAGAAATGAGATCATGACCTTACAGCAACATGGATGGAGCTGGAGGATATTTCCTAAGTACATTAACATAGAAACAGAAAACCAAATACCACATGTTCTCATTTATAAGTGGGAGCTAAACATTGCGTACACATGACAAAGAAAGGAACAATAACTGGGCCTATTTGAGGGTGGAGGATGGGAGGAGAACGAAGATTGAAAAACTACCTATCAGGTATTATACAGATTACCTGGATGACAAAATTATCTGTACACCAAACCTCCACAACGTGCAATTTTCCCGTGTAACAAACCTGTGCATGTAACCCTTAAACCTAAAATAAAAGTTGGAAAGGAAAGGAAAAAAAAAAAAGAACCACATGCCAATGGAAATTTAGAACCTAAAAAGTACAATAACCAAAACCAAAAGCTAAATGAATGGGTTTAACAGCAGAATCAAAAGGAAAAAAGAAAAAGGTCAGTAAAATAGAGCTAGAATGATAGAAATGACCTAGTCTGTACAGCAGCTTAACAGAATGTAAAATGATGCACCATTGTGGAAAACAATATGGCAGTTCCTCAAAAATTAAGCATAGCATTACCAAATGATCCAGCATTTCCCTTTCAGGTATACATCCAAAAGAATTGAAAGCAGAAATTCAAACATATTTGTACATCAATGTTTATAACATCATTATTCACAATAGCCAAAAAATGGAAACAATTCACATGTTCATCTGCTGATGAATGGATAAACAAAATGTGGTATATACATATGATATGGTTTGGCTGTGTCCCCACCCAAATCTCATCCTGAATTGTAGTTCCCATAATCCCCATGTGTCATGGGAGGGACCCAGTGGGATGTAATTGAATCATGGGGGCAGTTACCCCATGCTGTTCTCATGATAGTGAGTGAGTTCTCATGAGAACTGACAGTTTTATAAGAGGCTTTCCCCTTTTGCTCACCACTTCTCTCTCCTGCCATCATGTGTTTGCTTCCCCTTCCACTATGATTGTAAGTTTCCTGAGGCCTCTCCAGTCATGTCGAACTTCTTTCCTTTATAAATTACCCAGTCTCGGGCAGTTCTTTACAGCAGCCTGAGAACAGACTAATACAACGTACAATGGAATATCATACAGCCTTAAAAGGAATTAAATTCTAATGCATGCTACAACATAGATGAACCTTGAATACATTATGCTAATTGAAATAAGTTGGACACAATAGAACAAATACTGTATTATTCCACTTAAGAGATTTCCATAATAGTCAAATTCATCAAGAAAGTAGAATAGTGTCTACCAGCACCTGGGATGAGGGAGAACTAGGAGTTATTATTTAATGGGTACCAAGTTTCAGTTTGGGATGATGGAAAAGTTCTGGAGATGGATAGTGATAATGTTGAACAACAATGTAAATGTACTTAATGGCACTGAATCATACACTCAGGGGTTTAAATATTAACATTTATGCTACATATACTTTTTTTTTTTTTTTTTTTTTTTTTGAGACGGAGTCTCGCTCTGTAGCCCGGGCTGGAGTGCAGTGGCCGGATCTCAGCTCACTGCAAGCTCCGCCTCCCAGGTTTACGCCATTCTCCTGCCTCAGCCTCCCGAGTAGCTGGGACTACAGGCACCTGCCACCTCGCCCGGCTAGTTTTTTGTATTTTTTAGTAGAGACAGGGTTTCACGGTGTTCGCCAGGATGGTCTCGATCTCCTGACCTCGTGATCCGCCCGTCTCGGCCTCCCAAAGTGCTGGGATTACAGGCTTGAGCCACCGCGCCCGGCCTACATATACTTTTTTTGATTTTTCTAAATTTTACTCTAGTTTCATGACAGATTAAATGTTACATGTATCTTACCATAATAAAAAAATAGGCTGGTACAAAAAATGAACAGAGCCTTGGGAAACTGTGGAACTGTAAGAAAAAAAAATCAGGCCAGGTGCAGTGGCTCACACCTATAATCTCAGCACTTTGGGATGCTGAGGCAGGTGGATTGCTTGAACTCAGGAGTTTGAGACCAGCCAGGGCAACATGCGAAAAAACATTCCTACCAAAAATACAAAAAATTAGCTGGGTGGTGGTGGCGTGTGCCTATGGTTCCAGCTACTAGGGAGGCTGAGGCAGGAGGATCGCTTGAGCCTCGGAGGCAGAGGTTGCAGTGAGGCAAGATCATGCCACTGTACTCCAGCCTGGGTGACAAAGTGAGACCCTAACTTAAAAAAAGAAAAAAAAAATGAAAAAAAAAATCGAACAATCCTATCATACGAACCTCAAAAGGAGAAGAAAAAAAGAACAGGGGTAAAAAAGTATTTGAACAAATAATGACTGAAAGCATTCCAAATAGGGCAAAAGTCATAACCTACAAATTCAAGAAGCTTAGCAAACTCCAAAAGGGACACCCCCTAAAGAAATTTACACCAACACATATCAAAGTCAAACTTCTGGAAACAAAGAAAAAATCTTGACAGCAGAAGAAAGAAATAACACCTTACTTATACAGGAAAAACAATTAGAATTAAAGTGAGTTTCTCATTAGAAACCACAGAAGTCAAAAGGAAGTTACACATTTTTCAACTACTGAAAGAAAAAAATGTCAATCGAGAAGCAAATATTCAGCAAAAATATCCTTTAAGAATAAAAGAGAAATCAAGACATTCTCAGATGAAAAAACATTGAGAGGATTTGTCACTAGCATACCTACCCTGGAAGAACTGCTAAAAGAAGTTATAAAGAAAAGAAAGGACAAGAACAAAAAACAAACAAACCAAACATTGAACTATTCTTAAAGAAGAAAGAACACAGTATACTAAAATACAGATAATTATAGTAGCCTTTCCTTCTCCTCTTGAGTTTTCTAAATTATTTTTTATGGTTAAAGCAAAAATCATGAGATTGTCCAGCATGGTTCTAAATGTCTGTGGAAGAAATAGTTAAGACAATTACATCTAAATGGACATGTTTAAGGGCCTATATGGCCCTTAAAGTAAGTTTCTTAGTTTCTTCTACATGTCTGCATTGAAATTCAGCTGCTTTCCCTCACTTGGCTAAGAGGTAAAGTTTCTACATGTCACTCATACTGGTAAAATGACAAAGCACTGAACCGTGATAAATTATTTAAATATAATGTAACCCTAGAGAAACCACTAAAAAGCTTTACAAAGAGATATACTCAAAATAACATAAATAAATCAATATATGATTTAAAATGTTCAAATAACCCAGAAGAATGAAGAAAAAGAAGAGAGAAATGAAAACAGAGAGAATGAATAAAAAATAACTTAAATGGCAATCTTAAGCCCAAATATATTAATAGTTATGTTAATTTTTTTCTTTTTTTGGGGGGGGGACAGAGTCTCCCTCTGTCACCCAGGCTTGGAGTGCAATGGCGTGATCTTGGCTCACTGCAACCTCCGCCTCCTGGGTTCAAGCGATTCTCTTGCCTCAGCCTCTCGAGTAGCTGGGATTTCAGGCACCTACCACCCCACCCAGCTAATTTTTGTATTTTTAGTAGAGACAGTGTTTTGCCATGTTGGCCAGGCTGGTTTCGAACTCCTGACCTCAGGTGATCTGCCCACCTCAGCTTCCCAAAGTGCTGGGATTATAGGCATGAGCCACCGCGCCCAGCCAATATAAATGTTTTAAATATACCAGTAAAAGGAAAACAATTGAATGAATGAATAAACGGATAAAAACATGATCTATCCGTAGGCTGTCTATAAGAAATTCACTTCAAACATAGTAATATAAGTACAAAGAAAGTAAAACGATGGAAAAAATACATCATGTAACCACTAATCAAAAGAAAGCAGGAGTGGCTATATTAATATCAAATAAGGCAAAATTCAGAAAAAAGAAAATAATCAGAGACAGAAGGAGACAACAAACAATAATTGAATGGTCAATCACAAACAACACTTGAGAATTCTCATTGTGTATGCCCCTACAGAAATCAGAACTTACGTGAGGAAAAATCTCATAGAGCTGAAAGGAAAAAATGGGCAAATCCATAATTATAGTTGGAGATGTCAACGCCCTCTGTCAACAATGGATAGAGCAACTATGGAGAAAATCAATAAGGATATAAGGATCTCAACAATACTATCAACCAACAGGATCGAATCAGTATTTATGGAACCCTCAAAGTACAAAATACATACTTTTTTCGAGTGTCCATGGAACATATAGGTCATATCCTGAACCATAAACAAACCTCAGCAAGCTTAAACCTCACCAAATTTAATGATTTCTGAGTTGAAATTATTCATAGTATGTTCTCAAATCACAATATATTTAAACAGGGAATTAAAACATAGGATAACAAAATTTTCTGAGTATTTGGAAACTAAACAACATACTTCTAGTAATATTAATCCACAGATCAAAGAGGAAGTCTCCAGGAAAATTTTAAAACATACACACAAACTGAACTAGATGAAGAAAATATAAAATATTAAAATGTGTGGGGCACAGATACATCAGTGCTGAGAAAGAAGTTTATAGCTACCTGCCCACATTAGAAAAAGGAAATGTGTCAAATCCATCATCTAAGCTCTCTAACATCCTAGACAAATAAGAACAAAATAAACCTGAAGTATGCATAAGAAAGTAAATAACAGATTGTAGAAGAAACTAAATATATTTAATCACTTAAAGATGGTTGGTCACAACCATAAAATTGTCTTTCTGGCCTCCTATAAGGAAGTTCAATATTGTAGATATTAATTTCATTGTGGACATTTATTTATTATATAAAATAAATTTATCCTGTATTCACAACAAGATGTTCTTCATTCTCTTTGTCACAGAAACTAATGTTTTTAGCATACTTCTCCAATTGCTGGAAATATTTCTAATTTAGTTACAGGCGAAAAGAGAGAGGCTGATGAGGGCCTTCCAAACTAAGCTGTGGGTGCTGCCCATGTGTGATTACTGCATGAGGACAGGAAGCAGAGGACAGCCTGTCACACCTGAGTGAGCAAATAAAAAATAAACAGTGTAACTAGTTCAGCTTTTGTGGCATAATAACTCTACCCACTAGAAAAACACAGCCCAGTAAAAGTCAGGCTGTGACCATTCCATGCCTCAGAACCACCCAGTATTGGAGCTGCTTTCCCTCACTTGGCTAAGACACTTAAACCCCTTTCAATGCAGTAAAATGAGAGTCAGGACACCAAAGATGAACCCCTAAATGTTGCTAAATGTCATTTTATTATGATAGAGAGCGTTCACTTACAACAGAGAATATAAATTTGGGGGTTCATCTGGCTCGTTCTATATTCAGATGAGCCAAAAGATGTGTGTGTGTGTGTGTGTGTGTGTGTGCGCGCGCGCGCGCGTGTAAGCACTTGCCGTGTCTTACTCTGTTGCCCAGGCTGGAGTGCAATGACACGATCTCGGCTCACAGCAGCCTCAACCTCCCCGGGCTCAGGTGATCTTCCCACCTCAGCCTCTCAAATAGCTGGGACTCCAGGCACAGAGCACCATACTTGAATAATTTTTATACTTTTTGTAGAGAACCAGTTCCTTAATGTTGCTCAGGCTGGCCTCAAACTCCTGGGCTCAAGTGATCCTCCTGCCTTGGTTTCCCAAAGTGCTAGGATTATAGGTGTGAGCCATCATGCTCAGCCTGCCAATTTTAATTATTTTAAACAAGAGGGAAATATATGCTATCATTGATCTGGATGTCTAGAGAAGGGCACACTCCAAGTGAAGCAGCATAAAGACTCCAGTTTCATTACTTGATGACTCTCTGGACTCTGTCATCTGCCATGTTTGGGTTCTGACCGCAGACTGGCTACCACTATAATCTCAAGCTCTCAGTAGCAATGGAAACAATACACTTTTTGTTTTGTTTATTTAAAGAAAACTTCTCCCCCAGCCATGGAAAAAAGGTCTTTCTCATTAGCCTTATTGAGATCAATTTAAGTCATAGGCGTCCTTTTGTGTACACATGTGAAACGAGACTATGGGAGGTTATACTTTGAAGAGCTAAGTAATTTGTTCAATGTTATGAAAGAAACAATACAGAGTATAAAGTTGGAGCCAATAAAAAGAAAATAATATTCATTTAGACATAAGAATTAGCATGTGGGCATTTTCTATATGTTTGCTAAAATAATAATAATTTTTAAAATGACATTGGACTTTTCATCCCAGTATTTTGATTCATCACTTACCAACTAATATTTAAACAAAATAATCTTGCAGTAAAAAAAAAAAAAGCAATTTGAGAGGATTCTAAGAGTTACTTTTATTTTGTATAATATCATGCAATTAATACTTCATATTGGTGTAATTCAATTATAAGTACTAGATTTTGAGATAATATTCTATTGAATTATTGAAAGCATGCTTAATTTCTTGCCATCAGGAGTTCAGTTTCTGCCCTGAGTCCTCCTGCTGCTTAAAAACATATACAAAACCATGAGTGAAACAGTTGTCTTCAACATTTTGTTAAATATAAATAGTGTTTTTTAGAAAATCCTTTTAAAGCTGTAATCTGACATAATTTCTAATCTTTAAACTTCTTTAAGTAACAGTAATAATATTTGGTTACCTACAGTAATTTTGTAAGGATTCATTAGTCTTCTAAAGTGCTTTGATAGATTAAAATGAAAGACCCATTTAGTGTGAACTTCTCTATCAGTTTCAATAATAATGTAATTAAATATCAAATGGTAGTTTGCTTTGCATTACACTAAAACATGTTTGCCATTGGTACTACTTCTTAACTTTTTGCTCTGCCCTACTACTTTTTATTTTTTAACCATTTAAATTAATGCCATTAAACATTTTGTAGTAAAATGGAGAGCACTATTTAAATCTGTTAGAGACAGGCTGGGTGAGGTGGCTCACACCTGTAATCCCAGCACTTTGGGAGGCCGAGGTGGGCAGATCACTTGAGGTCAGGAGTTTGAGACCAACATGGTCAACATGGTAAAAACCTGTTTCCACTAAAAATACAAAAATCAGCCAGATGTGGTGGTAGGCATCTGTAATCCCAGCTACTCCGGAGGCTGAGGCAAGAGAATCGCTTGAATCTGGGAGACAGAGTTTGCAGTGAGCCGAGACTGCACCACTGCACTTCAGCTGGGGCAACAGAGTGAGACTCTATCTCAAATAAATACATACATACATACATACATATATCTGTTAGAGAAACAGATATATTTCAATTTACCTAACATGGCAGTATTTGTTCTAAGTATGATTTCATCCAAATACATTATTACAGAAAGCAAACTTGCTAGTCTAATTTTATAGTGATCTGACAATAGTCATCTGATAACTAATGATGGGCACTTCCTGTTTACTGTCTAGTTTAGAAATATCCTCGAGAAACAGAAATCTCTTGAAATCTTTTTCTAAGAGACAGCTTCTCCTTTGTCATTTGACCTGAAAGAAGAGCTCACTGATACTGGCAGGACTGACATACATGAATTCTGCTTGCTTTCGTTAATTGACAACTGGGTGACACTAACATTTCCTTGATATTCCTTACCCAAGCAGCTGGGGCTCTTCACATTTAACTAACTTTCCTCAACAGGAGATATATCCCACTGACATACCAAATTCAAATTAAATTGTTTATACTTCCAAGAGAAACAAATGTCAAGACAGTTTCTATAGTATGTAAAGAAAGATGTGGTTTATTTAACTTTGAAGACTTTCTCCCTTTTAGAGGAAACGTATAAACTAGTATTTTGAACCTGTTCAAAGGAACGGCAATTGTATTGACTAACATGAACTAACATCAAGGTTTCATCAAACATATTTGCCCATATAAAATTATCTAATTCTGGCAAGTAGTTTTAACTTCCTCTATCAGTTAACATTGAGTTTGGCTACATATAAAATAAACTTATGACAACATTTTTTAATAAAAAAACCAAGGTAGAAGTTTATTTTTCTTCTCATGTAAAAGAAGTCCAGAAGTAGAAAGTCTACATTTGGAAAGACAGTTTCACAGTTGCGAGCGATCCAAGCTCCTCTTATCTGCTTTGCCAGTGTTAAGCGAATGACCTCCATTCTCAAAACCTCATGGTCTAAAATAGGTTGCTGGAGTTAAGTCTATCCCATCCAAATTCTGGGGAGTAGGAAAGAAGGAGATATAAAACACAAAAGTGTCCACTGCCAAGCTAAGTTGACTTCCTTTAAGCCGGCTTCCCAGAATTCCATGCAACACTTACACTTACATATCTTTGGCTAGAACTTAATCCCATGGTTCTACCTAACTGCACAGAATGCTGGGGAATGGGCTAGGTGCTGTGGCTCATGCTTGTAATCCCAGCACTTTGGGAGGCCAAGTTGGGCGGACTACTTGAGGTCAGGAGTTCGAGACCAGCCTGGCCAGCATAGTGAAACCTGGTCCCTGCATAAAAATACAAAAATTAGCCGGGCATGGGGGCCCGTACCTGTAATTGCAGCTCCTTGGAAGGCTGAGGCAGGTGAATTGCTCGAACCCAGGGGGTGGAGGTTGCAGTAAGCCAAGATTCTGCCACTGCATTCCACCATGGGCGACAGAGCGATACTCCGTCTCAAAAAGAAAAGAAAAAAAAAAAAAAGAATTCTGGGGAATGGATTTGCTTATCTGGGCACATTACACTCCAGAATACAATCGGGAGTCTATTCCTACAAAGAAGAGAAGAGATATTGGGTGAAAATTCATAGTCTGTGTCATATCTATTATGTTATACTTGGTGATTTTGTGAGAAATGTCATGCAGCCATGAGAAATAATGAATGAGAACTCTGCCAATTGACTTTGGGGAGATGTGTGTAGGGATTTCTACAGGATTGTTAGGTGAGAAAAGCAAATGTATAGAATTGTAAAATATGATTCAATTTTGCATAACAGAGTATCTCTACATAAATATTAAATTGTATATATATGTATATGATATATCAATATGTGAATATGGAAACATTGCAGAGAGATACATAATAGATCATCAAGGTGTTATCTGGGAAGGGGAGAAGAAATTACTATCTTCGTGTTGTTCCACTTGTTTTAAGAGGCATATGTTATTTTTGTAATTTGAAATACATAAAGTTTTTTGTTATTTTATTTTATTTTAAAGACTGTTTAAAAAGGTGACAGCCTCCATATCTGACCTTCATAACACCTTCTGACATATACGAAATTTCGCAGTAAGGCATTCCATGACAGCGCCTGTCCTAGAGGATCTTAACGAAGAACCTCATAGGACCTCAATACAAAGTGCTTTACCTAAGTTGTCTTAAAATATTTATTTAGCTAAATTATTTATTTAGACAGTATGTTAGATAATGTCAGGAAGAAATTTTTTTTTGAGCTAATGAATGTTAACAAATGTTTATAAATATTTAGATATGAATATAAGGCAGAATAATACTACAATAGATATGTTAGCTAAATTGTCTAACATTTATGAAATTAAACAAAATTATACTAACATTGATGAAATTCAACAAAGTAACCTTTATGAATTATGTTTAATGTTTACCTCTTTAATTCCATTTAGGCCATGAATCTTTCATGAGAAAGTCCTATTTGGGAATTAGTCACACATTTCAAAAATAAATTACTCTCATGTCAACTTGGCTTCATCAAAATTTCATGAAGAAAAAAACTTCAAAATCATGTACAACAGCATAATATTATAAAACTATATTTGATCCAGACATAATAAAATGAAGAACATAAAAAATAAAGAAAAATAAATTAATCGCCTGCTTACTCCAGCTGAATGTGGATTTCTATTTGGCATGGAAAATGGCCAGTGGACTGACCTGAGAAAAAAGCTAAAAGCCAGCAATGCTGTTATGAATTATTGTTCCTTCAGTATAAGGTCAAAAATTTTTCAACGAATATTAAATATTTTAATAATGACATAATTTTCAAAATAAAATTTCAGATTTAAATTTATATTCAAATAGTTCATTCAATAATGGCAGTATTTGTCTTCCGCCTTGGTTGTGGCTAAATATTGATTTTCCATTACAGATCATTTGGCATCTAAACAAAAGTATATTAAGTGGACCAATTAATAAAAATATCTTATTGACTAAACGATGCTTTATTACAAAAAAGGTCCTTCAGGAACACTAATGAGCATAATAATGACTTGGGGAGATGGTAATAAATGTCACTTCCTCTCTGAACAGTACCCCTCTCCCTAAATACTTATTCTGAATCAGAAATGGGCATTTTAAACAAGCACACGAAGCTTTTTCTGCATATCTCAGGACCATGTTTTGAGAAACACTGCCATAATACAAAACTCTATTTTTTTTTTCTCATTTCGTCTTTTTTTAATTTAGTAGAGACAGGGGCTCCCTATGTTGCCCAGGCTGGTTTCAAACTCCTGGGCTCAAGTGATCCTCCTGCCACGGGCTCCCAAAATTCTGGTATTACAGGCATAAGCCACCACGCCCCGCCGAAAACTTTGTTTTAAACTTGATAATCATCATTATAGACCATCTTCATGTTTTCATAATAAAGATAGGGTGCAAACTGGCACTGTCATATACATGGAGCTTGGGGGGAAAAAATGTGCTGTAGTTTGGTAAATAAAAAAACAACAACAAAAAACTAAGATAAGACTAAAATCCCTAGTACTGCACCACATTTTTCTTAGTACAGAAAAGTGGCCAAGGAGCTGGTAGATAAATCCGAGGCTATTTAAGAAAAAATGGTTTAACTGTTTTGCAAGGCTCAGGTGGTATCTCGTTTCTCTGTCTGTGGTAGGTGCATAGTTGGAGTACAGAGTTGGCATACAGGGATAAAAAGAGGATTCAAATTGAAAAGTACTGAGCAATTACACTCAAAGACCATGAATCTAACCCTGCAAAAGTTTTCATGGCTTCCAATTCCTAAATTTATTTTAAGTTTAAATGAAAGCAACCATCTAAGTGATGTGCTGGGAGTCAGGGCAGGGCTAACATTATAGATCTTAGTTCCAATTTCATAAACCTATATATTGAAATAAAACCCCAAATGCAAACAATGCATTCAATCACGTTGTAAATCATTTTCTGTGCTGGTTCTTTCGATCTTTAGCCAAAACTAGATCTGGGACAGATTCCAGGCCAGGACAAAAATGCAAAATTTCATACTCCCCATTCTTTGATTATTTTGCCTTGAAGTAGATACTCGACAGTTAGCCATGGGAGAACTTGAAATTTTCTGATTCATTCTCCTCATTAATCAAATTGACCAAGTAATTTTTAAACCTTCAGTCAGCTTTGTGCCTTCCTGTTACTGGCCCAGTATGTAGTCTTCCTATGTCAGAGACTCTAGCCATAAAGAGTCCTTGAAACTCATCTAGACCTATAACCAGTTTGACAGTGAGGAAGTTGAACCCAGCTTTCTTGGGGAGTTGCCCAAGATCAAACGGCTTGGGTTTGTGGCAGAACCAGGACTCAAGGTTAGGAATTCTGACTCTAGGCAGACGAAGCTCTTGAGAGTTCTTTCAAAACACTCCGTGCGAATGATTTAGGATGGTCCTAAGGCAGGAGGAAATACAAAATGGTGGCACCCCTTGCCCTGACAAATGGTTCCTGAGTGACATTAGTTTTTATAGTGGTGTAGCAAGAACATTTGAACTTCAGGCACAAAAAATGGGTTCCAAACACTAACAAACTACGTGCTCTTCGTGAACGAGCTTAATTTCTTTATGGGAAAGCAGCCAGTACAAACCTCCCCACTCATAGCTATCCAATATATCATTTCCTTCTTTCACTTGGGAATTATAAACATTCAAGGGAATAATGTAAGGTAAATCACTTAGGACAGTGTCTGGAACATATTAAGGCTCAATATTATCACTGACTACTACGATACTGCCAGTCTTTCAGAGAAGCTCTTGATACGTGTCTCTGAAACGTAGCTAACACGCTAAATGTATTCTGTAATTTTCTTCTACCGTGGCCGCAGACTGCGCATGTGCGCCCCCATGCGGAATCGCTCAACCCAGCGATTTTCCCGCGTACGCACAAGTTCCGCCCTAGGACCGCCCCTTTAAGCGCGGGCACCGCGCTGGAAGCGCGCGCTAGTCTGGACATGACGTAAGCCAGTGGGCAGGCCCGGAAGACAGGGGCGTTTGCTTCCGACGCCAAAGGCACTTCATTTCCGGGTGAAACTGGCATTGAGGGTACTGGGTTGTCCGTGAGGGCGTTTGCTGATGCTTCCTGCTCCGGTGGCCTCGGTCCCGGTAAGCCAGGCATGAAGATCACAAGGCAGAAACATGCCAAGAAGCATCTTGGCTTCTTCCGCAACAATTTCGGAGTCCGCGAGCCGTACCAGATCCTGCTGGACGGCACCTTCTGTCAGGCGGCGCTGCGGGGCCGCATCCAGCTGCGGGAGCAGCTGCCCCGCTACCTCATGGGGGAGACACAGCTGTGCACCACAAGGTGGGCCCGGGGGGCCGGGGAGGAGGCATAGGGGGTCCGTCGGGTGTTGTAGAGGCGAGGCCATTGCCCACAGACCTTCACTGAGAGCTCAGGAGGGGCAAAACGCCCTGCCCACGTGGAGTTGACAGTTAAGTGGAGAGGTGAAGGTGGTCCGGCGAATACCTATAATAGAGGCAGATTGGACAATGCCCTGTGAATATCACGTGTCGTTAGCCTGGTGAATGAGAGCACATTATAGCAGAAAGATCTGACTTCGAATCTTAATCCCAGTCCTACCAGCTCTGTGATTATATAGCCTCTCTGAGCCTCGGATTCCTCATTTGTAAAATAGAGATCGTAACTGCTTGTGAGATTGCTGTAAGCTCAAAGGAGTATAGCGTACTAGAGCGTTTTTCGGTATCCCAAGTGTACCCCTCTTCAAACGGTTGCCGTCATTTGCATAACTTTTCTTAGTTTAAACCAAAACTCTTCAAGCCTCACAGTGAACCTATGAGTTACCATCTTTGATGTCCAAGGCAAAAAGTCAGTACTTGAGATTAAGGAATCTGCACAAGGACATTTGTTTATTCAACTGGTTTTATTAAGTACCCCCTATATGCCACACACTGCTCCCTCATGGCCAGTAAAGTGCATAGGTCAGTCTGCAGTGGATGTGTTTTCACTCTAGGTCTGATGTTTCCCCACTTCATTGAAATGTGGGATGGAAGCTTGTGGGGATGAAGAGTGGGGAGGAGAGAATTGTGACAAATTTCAGATAACATTTGAGCCCATTCACTTGTTCAATTCTGAGGGGAAGAACTATTTTGAATGACAGAAAAGAATGACACTTCTTCTTGTGGAGACCTCTTCACACAGAATGGAGTTGTGAAATGCCTGGGAAAGAGGTTGCAGCACAGAATATATTTGAGAATGAAACTAGGAAGAAGGCAAATTGAGGCTAGACCATGAAGAACTATTAAGAAATTTAGTAGTTTTTTCATTGTAGAATATTTACTTTTTAAAAAGCAAAAAAAGAAAATTAAAATGAGTCATAATGCCACTACTCACGAATAATCACTGTTAACATGTGCAGTGTCATCCATCCAGTTATTTATACACACTCACACAAGCACAAGAATGGACTTTTAAGCCAGGCAAGGTGGCTCACACTTGTAATCCCAGCTACACAGGAGGCTGAGACAGGAGGGTTGCCTGAGTCTAGGAGTTTGAGGTAATCCTGAGCAACATAGGGAAACCCCCATCTCTAACTACAACCATAACAAAGTATGGGCTTTTTCTGTGTATACCGTGTTAATAGTCTCCTTTTCTCACATACCACTACTTAATGAACAGCTTTCTGTATTTGTTCAGAATTTCTCAAGCAGTGTCTCAGCTGGGTTACAGATACCCCCAAAGTTTTGATCCTCTTAGTCTTTAGGGCTAACAAATCCTTCAGTAGTCTTTGCCCCTGAATTGATTGCTTTTGTCTATAAGCAATTTGTCCATATACTCCTGTGTGCCATAGAAAGATTAACATTTTAAATACAGTGCTATGATATTAAAAAGGTTGAGAAGTGCCACATAAAATTATGTTCTACATCTATTTTTCTAACAAATTTATTTTAACTCTGGAATTTTTCAGACAACTCAAAAGTAGAATAATATAATGAAATCTCTCTCCAGCTTTTGCAGTTACTAACATGGCCAATCTTGTTGAATCCCTCACCTCTCCTTACTGATGTGTTACTTTGGAGCGTATTATTCTATCAGTTCTTTGGCATGTATCTTGAAAAGAGAAAGAAGCCTTTTAAAAATCAGGATTCAAACTAAATACATATATTACATTTGATTTGTATGTCGCTTATGTTTTTTTAAAAAAATTATTTTTGAGATGGAGTCTCACTTTATTGCCCAGGCTGGAGTGCAGTGGTACAGTCATGGCTAACTGCAGCCTCCGCCTCCCGAGTTCAAGCGATTCTCCTGCATCAGCCTCCCAAGTAGCTGAGATTACAGATGTGTGACACCATGCCCTACTAATTTTTGTATTTTTTAGCAGAGACAGAATTGCACCATGTTGGCCAGGCAGGTCTTGAACTCCTGACCGCAGGTGATCCACCCACCTCGGCCCCTCAAAGCGAAGGGATTACAGACCTGAGCCATCACACCAGGCAGTTTTTAAATATATTAACAGTTTTCCCTCCCTTTACATGTTGCAATTTATGTTTTTAAGAAATCAGGTCGTTCGTTTTTCAGTGGAATATATTCCTTAGGCACTAGTAGTTAGGTCTCTACAGAGGTAGAAGGTTTGAAGATACGTGGAGTTAACTGATGAAGTAGAACAGGAGAATGTCATCAGGCCTGGGTTTTATTTTAGAAAAGGTAACTGCAGTGATGTGAAGGGTAAATAGGAGAAACAGGAGAGCAAAGGCATGAATTGCGGTTGTTCAATCAAGAAGTAAGGGGAGCCTAAACCTGGGAGAGGAAAGGCAGGAACCCAAGGGTTCTCCAAAGAAACGTTACGTTACTGAGATAGATAGGTCGAGCAACTGATGGCGTAGGAGTATGGGTGAAGAAGGGCAGGAAGGTCAAATGTGATTTCTGATTTCTGTCTAGGGTGTCTGGGAAAATAATAATTTCAAAGAGATAGCAAGTCTTGGAGGATAAATTTGGATGCAGGAAAGTGGTTTGATCTTAGACATGGTGAATCTGAAGAGTTGATGGCGGGATGTCCACAGGCTGGCAGTACTCAAAATAGAGGTCAAGTCTAATGACTAAAGCAGCAAAATCTTAAAACAGAAAGATGATAAAGGAGATGAGGCGAGAAAGAATCTGGCAAAGGCTGGCTAGGGTCAAGGAACTCTTATGACTAAATGTTTTTTTAAAAAACAACTTGATGACGTGAGAAGTTTTACTGTTCTGAATTGAAAATATTTTGAAAGTGTACCAATTTGTACTTAGAGCAGAAGCTTATTACGCTGTGGTTGGGACAAGGGAGCTGTTGTCAAACTGCAAGTCTCAGTACCACTTACTAGTTACTCGAACTTTGGCATGTGACTTGAAATCTCAGAATGAGGTGCTCTAAAATAAGGATAATTTCAAGGTAAGCGACCTAACTTCATAGGGTTATTTTGAGATTAAGCAAGAATTATGTGAAGAGCAATTTGCATGCTGCATGGAGCATAATAAGTGCTCTGTAAATTTTAACTGTTGTTCTTCCTACTTGGTAAATGCATTTTTCAAGTCATCTTTTAAAGTAAATGGTTACCAGGTGACAAATTTAGATTGTAACAGCATAGTTTTATTTTAACAAAAAATTGACTATTGTTTTTTACACTTTATGTAAACAACTGAAATGTATCTGCTGTAATTTTTCTTTTCAGGTGTGTATTAAAAGAGTTAGAAACGTT
The DNA here is from genome assembly GCF_008728515.1 of Papio anubis. Lineage (NCBI taxonomy): Eukaryota > Metazoa > Chordata > Mammalia > Primates > Cercopithecidae > Papio > Papio anubis. The sequence goes on from NC_044983.1 coordinate 112,130,704, forward strand.
GGGAAACAACTTATATGGGGCAAAATTGATTGCACAAAAATGCCAAGTTCGAAATTGTCCTCATTTCAAGAATGCAGTGAGCGGATCAGAATGTCTGCTTTCTATGGTTGAAGAGGGAAATCCTCATCATTATTTTGTGGCAACACAGGTGATACTACTTTTAAAACCACAGGCAATTTTAACCATTTCTATTTATACTTCATATGCAGCTATTTATAATCAGAAAAAAGTTAGAGTGATTAGACTTTTAAAAATACAGGCTTCTAAGTTAATTTGCAGTCAGTAAAAGCAATTGTCATTTGATAATTTGAGGAAAACTTTAAGCATGTGATATTCTTTTCAGTATTGGAAGGTTGGTGTTTTTTTGTTTTTTTTTTTTTTTTTTAATGATTCCTTTGTTTTGCTTTTTTTGTTTGCTTGTTTCTTGAGACTTGAGGGTCTCATTATGTTGCCTAGGCTGGTCTCGAACCCCTGGGCTAAAGTGATCCTTCCACCTCAGCTCCTGAGTACCTGGGATTACAGGTGTTTGCCATCATGCTGGACACTGGCAGAAGTTTCTTTTTTTAAGACGAGAAATTGTTGACATGAGATGTGATGATTTGTTGTAGGATTCTTGAAGGGAAGATAAGTAGAGCAAAGTTCCTATATTCTGTTAATGTTTGTTCATATTCCTGGATTTCATACTATTTCTTAAAGTCATGGTTCATACTGCTTAAGACTGTACCAACAGTATGAAATATTTCAAGCTTTTAAAGAAAAACATTCCCATCTTCTTGAAGACAGGAGAAGAGAGACTTTCGGGGGTGATATTAAGTTCACATACATACAGATTTGATTATCAGAATTATAAAATTACACAGACACAGAGCTGAATTTAGAATCTGAGTAGCTAATTACTACGCACTTTCTTTTCCTTTAACCTCTTCAAGCATTCTTGACCCTTTCCAAAGAATATCTTAGAGTGGAAACAGGAGAAACCCACCTAACACGTTTACCTTTGCATTAGTTTGTAATTTGTGGCTCTAGAGTATCAGTAAATCCAATTCACACAGCTGCTACTAACACTGTGCTCAGTTTTTATGTTTTTCTTCGTTTATCATAAAATATACCCCCATTACTCAAATGAATAAGTGAAGCATACTCATTTGAAAAAAAAAAAAAAAAATCTGCGATCTCTTTTATTTTTAATACAGTTCTTGAAAACCTATTTAAGGTACCTTAATTGACATTTGAACTAAATAATTCTGTTTTCTTTTAAATAGGATCAGAATTTGTCTATGAAAGTAAAGAAGGAGCCTGGAGTTCCTCTCGTGTTTATTATTCAGAACACTATGGTTTTGGACAAGCCTTCTCCCAAAACAATTGCGTTTGTAAAAGCAGTGGAGTCAGGTCAACTTGTCTCAGTGCATGAGAAAGAAAGTATCAAACATCTCAAAGAGGAACAGGGTTTAGTAAAAAACCCTGAACAGAGAAGAAGAAAGAAGCGCAAGAAAATAAGTGGTCCCAATCCTCTTAGCTGTTTGAAGAAAAAGAAAAAGGCACCGGATACACAGTCATCTGCTTCTGAAAAGAAAAGAAAAAGAAAAAGAATTCGGAACAGATCTAACTCAAAAGTACTTTCTGAGAAGCAGAATGCAGAAGGAGAATGAATCCTTTAGATACTTTTAAGGACATTCAAGGGTGAAAACGAATTTTTTACAACTAGAAGTATTTGTATAAGAAGGCCAAACTTGTTTTTGTAAATGAACCCATATGTTTTAGCTAAAATTAATTATAAAATAAAAACAGTGACCAGTCTAGCCAGCATGGCAAAACCCTGTCTCTACTAAAATACAAAAATTAGCTGGGCATGATGGTGCACAGTTGTAATTCTAGCTACCCAGGAGGCTGAGGCATGAGAATCACTTGAACCTGGGAGGCAGAGGTTGCAGTGAGCCAAGTTTGCATCATTACACTCCAACCTGGGCAACAGAGTGAGAACCTGTCTCAAAAAAAATAAAAATAAAAAAAAACAGTGAATGGGTTTATGTATGATGGTATTCACTTCACTTAATAAATGGTTTTGGGGCGTTGTTTTTCCAGGTAAAATTGTCGCCTCTCTGGTCCCATTCCCACCTTCAAACATGCAAACAGTTTTAAAAAATCATATAGTTAGTTCTAAAAGGCTTGTGACAAAAAAGAGGCAGTCCGTCTTTCACAGTGACAGAAGAAACTTCCTCTTTCAATTCTAATAGTTGAAGAATTTATATTTCCAAATTATATGATCATACTGCTACTTTTTGATACATCAATTATTTATTGACTTCCTACTAGAAAGAATGAAATTTTGCCCATTTATACTACACCATTTTTTCTAGTACATGAGTATTTTACTCTTTGTACATCAGAAACTCAGTATTTTCATTATTATGACTAGGGTGTTTTTGTTTGTTTGAGCTCCACTTGTCCAATAAGGATGATGATTTTCTTTTAGATGTAAATGTTAACTTCAATAGCAAGAATTCAAAAATAATATTTTCTTTAAGATTGACTGTGAATATTATTGAAAAGTGTCTAAATGAGTCTGAGGATCAATGAAGGTCAATTGGGTTAGGAATTGAAGAATCAAACCTGTCTCTCTCAATTCCCCCAGCAATTGTTTTAGTCATTTATCAGGCCAAAATTAAAATGTTTTTGTACTACAAGATGGAAGTATAAAATTATTGGACAAGACAGTTCCTGACTGGCAACTTCTGGAGTCGCCCTAGAGCAGTGATTCTCAGTCTAACATTAGGTTATCATGATGAGGTATGAGTAAGTTCTTAATGGTTAAATGTGAGAAAATTCACATTTATTCCCATAGAAATGTCATTCTCAGTTGAATTCAGAGATACTTCTTCGCTGGAAATTGGAATTAGAGCTTTACACCAAAGAGTAAGACATAGACTATTTAATCTGGCAAGCCAAGGTAGTGTTTGGATTGCAATGTCATGATTCTGTTTTAAATTCTTGACAGTAGAAACATTTTTAATAAGGAAGGCAAAAATACTGAAAAAAACTGAATACTGTAGTTTTTGTGAGGAAAGTTAACATTTGTCAATAATGACAAGCGTTAAGGCCACCTAATAAAGTGTAGACAAAGTGATAAAGCAAATGAAATACACACTGATGATACTCATTTCAATATGCTAAAATACATTAATTTTAGGTATTACCCAATCTATTTCTACTTAATCAGTGCTATCTGATTACCTGTTAATAAGCATCTGAACTGGAGAGCTGGAAAAATTCACTTTTTTATGAAGCAGTAATTATAGAAGTACTAAAAATTACAATGTATTAGAAAGTATGTTTAATATTTTGGTAGGGCGTGGTGGCTCACGCCTGTAATCCCAGTACTTTGGAGGGCTAAGGCTGGCAGATCACAAAATCAAGAGATCAAGACCATCCTGGCCAACATGGTAAAACCCTGTCTCTACTAAAAATACAAAAATTAGCTGGGTGTGGTGGTGCGTGCCTGTAGTCCCAGCTACTTGGGAGGCTGAGGCAGGAGAATCACTTGAACCCAGGAGGCAGAGGTAGCAGTAAGCCAAGATCTTGCCACTGTGCTCCAGCCTGGCGAGAGTGAAACTCCATCCCAAGAAAAAAGAAAGTATGTTTAATATTTTAAAACTGATTAGTCATTTATGTATTTTGCCAGTAAAATTACTTTAAAAGATATTTTAACAAAAGTCTCATATCCTTGTGCTTCAGTTTTTTTGTGTGTGAATACTGTTCCTACACCACTACCCCTAAAATCCTCATAATTATTTGCTTTATTTTTTCATACAACTTGGGGAGGGGAACCATGGGAGTATGCACATGGGATATCCATTCTGTGGTTTGGAAAAAGAAAATGTTAACCTCTGCTTTAGAGGGTAGTTACTAGCTTTGTTGGGGATAAAAGTGTAATACATTCACTTTTGAACTCTGAAAGTTTGCCAGTCTGAAAAAGGGTGTTTCTGAAGACCGCTATTACGAACACTTAAAAATAAGTGTTTGCAGTTGTGTATGGGCACGATACTGTATTCCTTACATTTTTATAGCCCTACATCTACTTCTCATCCCTGCGAGTATATAAATTAAAACCAAGTCACTTTAGAACAGCTTTGAAACTAGAGTTTCAAAGGTAAAAGGATTTCATGTTTCTGAATCTGGGTAAAGCAGGATGACTGTCATTTGACAGGTTTAATTACTAGTTTTTGTTTTGTTTTGTTTTGTTTTTTGAGATGGAGTCTCGCTGTGTCACCCAGGCTATAGTGCAGTGGCACGATCTCGGCTCGCTGCAAACTCCACCTCCCGGGTTCATGCCATTCTCCTGCCTCAGCCTCCTGAGTAGCGGGACTACAGGCGTGCGCCACCATGCCCAGCTAATTTTTTGTATTTTTAGTAGAGATGGGGTTTCACTGTGTTAGCCAAGCTGGTCTTGATCTCCTGACTTCGTGATCCACCCGCCTTGGCCTCCCAAAGTGCTGGGATTACAGGTGTGAGCCACCATGCCTGGCCTAATCCTAATTACTAGTATTTTTGTGGGTGGATAGAATGAATAGTTTGGAATATTTAAAATATTTTTATAAATGTTTGCTTACTCTCTCTCTATATATATGACATTATTCCCAATTAGTTTTATATCTCCAAGATATATGTATTTGATATATACACATATGTATATATACATATTCTATATAAGAATATATTCCATGTAAGAATATACTGTATATATTACATACGGGAATATATTAGTCATTGATGTATTTTGCCAGTAAAATTAAAAGATATTTTAACAAAAGTCTCATATCCTTGTACTTCAGGTTTTTTTGTTTTGTTTTGTTTTGTTTTTTGTGAATACTATCCCTATATGTATATTCCATACAGGAATATATTCTATATATTCCATATAATATATTCTATGAAAATACATATTCCATATAAGAATATAGAATGTATAATACACAAATTTGTACTAAGAGTAAGATGTGTCAATACATACTTGTTGAATGAACGAAAATGAAAGCCAAGTGTGGTGGCTTATGTCTGTAATCCCAACATTTTGGTAGGCCAAGGTGGTAGGACCACTTGAGCCCAGGAGTTTGAGACCAGCCTCAGCAACATAGGGAGATCTCATCTTTACAAATAATCGAAAAAGTGCCGGGTGTGGTGGAACGTGCCTGTGGTCCTAACTACATGGAAGGGTGAGGTGGGAGGATCGCTTGAGCCTGGGAGGGTGACATTGAAGTGAGTCTTGATCATGCTACTGCACTACAGCCTAGGCGACAGAGCAAGACCCTGTCTCAACAAACAAAAAGAAAATGAAATAAGGTCAGGTCTACCAGAAGGGAGAGTCATGACCTCTCATCCAATTTCCAGACTAAAACAGTCCAAGGGCCAGAGCCCCTTAATTTAAAGGGAGGCTGGGTTCTCTTGAGAAAGAACCCAGTATATAAAAATTTTTCCTCTACCCCTTCCCCAAAGGGACCTGTGGCCACTTTCTAGAGGGACTGTGTATTGGGGAATAGAAATACTCAGACCTTTGGGAGTATTTCTGGCTGTGAATTGATGCTAATTGCTAGGGTCTCAAAATGCCACTGGACCACCATTTAGAGTGGGAGTTTATGGTGGTGAAGTGACAGAAAAATTGAGTTATAGGTCAAATTTGAGTCCGGTGGGCTCAGCAGGTACTTGAGCCCATCCTGTTTATTCCTAATTCAGAATGTATAGTTGTTAAAAACATACTTGGTAACTGGTCATGTCCCCATATTGGCTCTCATTTATGGACTAAGGGTCATTAGGATAGGAAGGGTCAAATAGAAGCTGTTGGAATTTCTCTTTTCTGCCTGTATAATAAACCAAAAGATAGGACATCATTGGAGGAATTGCAGAGATTATTAACACTACTATCATCTAATGCTAGAATGAGGTAGAAGTGTTCATTCCTATTACATCTCCATTTAATGCATCTATTGGGCCTCTGCAGAAGGTAGATGATCTTAAAACCAGTGACTGTGGAATATTTTAATGTTAATCAGGCATGGTTTATTTCCAGCAGTTTTTTCAGATGTAATGTCTTTACTGGAACAATAAATACAGCTCTTGACACCTGATACAAAAATGTGCACCACTCCCCCACCCCCACCCTCCTCGGCCTCTTCCCCATATCCTGCTCTTTACCAATGTGCTAGGATGACTGGAAGAACTTTGTTTTTCAGTTGGGTGCAGTAGCTCATGCCTTTAATCCCAGCACTTTGGGAGGCCAAGGCTGGTGGATCACGAGGTCAGGAGTTCAATACCAGCCTGGCCCACATGGTGAAACCTGGTCTCTACTAAAAATACAAAAATTAGCTTGGCGTGGTGGTGGGCACCTGTAATCCCAGCTACTCAGGAGGCTGAGGCAGAAGAATCATTGGAACCCAGGAGGCAGAGGTTGCAGTGAGCTGAGATCATGCCATTGCACTCCAGCCTGGGTGACAAGAGCGAGACTGTGTTTCGAATAAATAAATAAATAAATAAATAAATACATAAATAAATAAATAAAACTTTGTTTTTCTTTGACAAGGTCAATAGTACACCTTCACAGTCTTGCTTCATGCATATGTTGGCTCATAGGCTCTCAGCCATAATATTGTCTACAGAGATCTTGATCATCTTGACATTCTACACAACATCACGCTGGCCCACTACAATGATTTATTTGTATGAAGAATAGTTGCACCATCTTAGGTGAAAGAGGGAGGGCCAAATGCAGTGGCTCTCTCCTGTAATCCTAGCACTTTGGGAGGCTGAGGCAGAAGGATCACTTGAGGCCAGGAGTTTGAAACCAGCCTAGGTAACATGGCAAAAACCCTGTCTCTACAATTTTTTAAAAAAATTATCCAGGCACTGTAGCATGCACCTGTAGTCCTGGCTAGTCAGGAGGCTGAGGCAGGAGGTTCTCTTGAAACCAAAAGTTGAAGGCTACGGTGAGCTATGATGACACCATTACACTCCAACCTGGGCAACAGAGTGAGTCTCCATCTCTAAAAAAAAAAAAAAAAGAAGAAGGAAACAGATTGTTAATTGTTATATGAAAGTTTAAATATGTATAGAAGGGTGCATATGGATGCCGTGTAGGCAAAGGGGTGGGCTGTGCCAGTTCCAAGCTCACTTTTCTATATTCTGCATTGTGATGTTGGAGCTGGAACTCTGCAATGTACAATTTTCCAGTGACAGCTACTTTTTGTTGGGTTCTGCCAATAACGGGCTCTAGAGGCAGGATCTGGAAGGCTGGTGGGGGAGGAAAAGACTGAATTCTTCCTGTTGCTTCCTGTGAGCTTACTGCTTGTAGCTTTTGTGAATATCATTTCTTCCCTTCAGGCAGCAGCAATTTCTCATCAAAGTAGGCTTCAGATCAAGTTTGCAACATTTGCAGAACCTGCTGTATTGCTTCAACCCACCTCCCTCCCACCAGAGAACCAGACACCAGCTCTAGTTGGCTGGAGCCCACTCTTCTCAGATTTGTCTGGATAGTTGGCCCTGCCACTAAGCTGAGAGACATCAGCAACTGTGGATTAAAGCCTAGCTTCTCAGGGGTTTCAGCTCCATAGGGATGCTTTTTCAAGCTTTTAAATTTTAAGAATTCTAACCCTTTCCTTTTGTCCCCCTTGACTTAGGAACAGAAACTGCTTCCTCCAGTTACTACCTCCAGAATCCTTCGAGTTCACTTTTTAGCTATTTAGTTATCTAGTTAATAACTTTATACCTAATTAATATGTGTTTATATTAAATATTCTCTGTTTATATTACTGCTGTGTTTTTTCTCTTAACTAGACCCTGATGACTACAAGAATTTTGCTTGGCCAGCCTTGTTTCTTGTGTCCATTCTGGAGCTAGAGGAAGAGATCGCCTCTACCTAAATTAGATAGACTGAGATTGAATAAGGCATAGTCTACTAAAGGAAAAATATAAGGTCCTATTACCAAGAGAGGGGAGGAGGTATCAGAAAAAAATCATATCTAAGCACTAAGTTTATCTTTAAACTTGGGAAGGTGAAAAGACAACTCCCAGAATGGAAGAAAACTTTTGCAAATAACATATTTGATTAAAAAACTTGGCCAGGCATGGTGGCTCACCCCCGTAATCCCAGCATTTTGGAAGGCCGAGGTGGGCAGATCACCTGAGGTCAGGAGTTCAAGACCAGCCTGAGCATATGGAGAAACCCCGTCTCTACTGAAAATACAAAAAAATTAGCTGGGCGTGTTGGTGCTTGCCTGTAATCCCAGCTACTTGGGAGGCTGAGGCAGGAGAATCGCTTGAACCTGGGAGGCAGAGGTTGCAGAGAGCAGAGATCGCACCGTTGCACTCCAGCCTGGGCAACAAGAGTGAAACTCCGTCTCAAAATTAAAAAAAACAAAATAAAACAAAAACAAACAAACAACAACAACAACAAAAAAACCAAACTTGTATCTAGAATATAGAAAAACTACAAGTCAATAACTTAAAACACCCAACATTATATCAACATAAAAATTTAAAAACAACCCAATTAAAAAATTGGCATAGGATATGCATAAACGTTTCTCCAAAGGAATATACAAATGGCTAATAAGAAGATGAAAAGATTTTCAACATCACTAGCCATCAGGGAAATGCAAATAAAACCACTATGAGATGCCATTTCATACCTAGTAGGATGGTTATAATCAAATAGAAAATAACTCTTAGAGAGGATATAGAGAAATTGAAATCCTCATATATTGCTGGTGGGAATGTGAAATGGTACAACTGGTTTGGAAAACAGTCTGGCAGTTTTTCAAGTAGTTAAGCATAGAATTACCATATTATCCCGCAATTTTACCCACAGACATACCCTCAAGAAAAATAAAAACAGATACATGTACTTGAAAATTTGCAGCAGCATTATTGATTATACTCCAAAATGGAAAAAATCTAAATGTCCATCAACTGATGAGTGGATAAACAAAAGGTGGTACAATAGAATATTATTTAGCAGTAAAAAGAAATGCTACACATTACAAGATGAATGAATCTTGAAAATATACTGAAAGAAACCAGTCATGAAGGATCGTATACAGTATGATTCCATTTATATGAAATGTCCAGAATAGGTAAATATATAGACAGAAAGCAGATTAGTGGATTCCTTGGGCTAGAGGAGATGGGGGTGAAGAGGGGACTATAGGAATTTTCTGGGAGGGTAGTGAAAAAATTCTAAAGTCAAGTGTTATGATTAATGCCCAACAACGTGAACATAGTAACAGTCATTGAATTGAATTACACTTTAAATGTGAGTGAATTTGCATATTATGTAAATTATAAATCAATAAAGCTGTTTAAAAAGTGTTGTACACACAGTAGGGATACAACACATTCTTTTTTTTTTTTTTTTTCGAGACGGAGTCTCCCTCTGTCGCCCAGGCTGGAGTGCGGTGGTGCGATCTCGGCTCACTGCAAGCTCTGGTTCCCTCGGTTCAGGCCATATTCTCCTGTCTCAGCCTCTCCCGAAAGTAGCTGGACTACAGGCACCCGCCCACCATGCCCGCTAATTCTTTTTGTGTTTTTAGTAGACATTGGCTCACCGTTAGCCAGGATGGTCTCAATCTCTGGACCTCGATCCGCTCACCACCTCTCAAAGTGCTGGGATTATATGGAGCCACCCACCGCCGCATACACACATTCTTATTCATGAATTAGTCAAGTAACCAAGTGGATTGAACAAACATACCTCTGCACTTTAGATGTATTTACTGGTAGGTAAAGAAGAAAAGCAAATATATCCAACTGTTTCCAGTTTCCTTAAAGGGGGAAAAAAGCAAAATTTACTGACAAGCTATTTGGGTGCTAATATTTGATTTCTTTTTCTCCTATGAATTAATCTCAAGTGGGTCTCTGCCAGCTTGCTAATGCTCACTGTCCACCACCTCATGCAGTCAGAAAGATGCCATCTGTTCTCTTCAGTTGCCAAAGTGTTACAGATTACACACAGGTACTAAATGCTGAAAAGATAAAGTTTCCAGATGCTCGTCATTTTGCCCAACTATTTTACAATGAATTTTGTTCAACTTTATGTGAAAATGCTAATCCCTATGTGATGAAATACTTTGATCTCCAAAACTGAATTAGTAAACATAAATCTTTTATGTGCTGAGCAACATGAACATGGTGCAGTTTAGCTATCGGAAGTAACAGCATTCATCCTGGGACTTATTTAGTTTTCTACATTCAGAAAGAGCAGCGCATGAAAGGAATGTCATTGAAGTTTAGAAGACCCATGTTTGCTATTAGCATGTGCTCTCCCTATCCGAGGCCCCTGAGAATGGTTGTAAAGCCAGGTAGCTAGTCAGGTGGGCAGCAGCCCTGATTTTGACAGCTCTGGGTTTTTCTCTCTCATCATCACTCCCTGAAACAATACATTCTGACACTTAAAGCTGTAACTAGGATTTTCTTTGGTTAAAGTTCAAAGACATTATTTTATTCCACTCTTGTTTTCCAGTAGTGCTTGATGTCATTTCTGGCACCTAAGTGCTTAATAAATGTTGAATAAATGAGTAAATGAATAAATGAACAAATTGAATTGAAGTAAATAAAGTCTATTATTATCACCTGTTTCATACGGTCTCCAGCCTTCCTGATTCATGACTGTCAGTATCACAGGCATGTTCTCACTCTTTCTTTTATGTATGACAAAACAGGAGTTATGTAACTTTTCTTGTCAATACAGCACAGGTATTGCTCAAAACTTTATGCCTGGAACACTTCTACGTTTGGAAATAATCAGCAGTTAGAGAAAAGAATCTTACATTGTGGTCAAAAGGAAGAAATAGTTAGAAATCTATTGTTGGCAAATATGTATTTTTTTTTTACAAATATGTATCTTAACTGAAATATTACTAACTTACCTCTAAAACTTATTTACTGCTTTTCTCATCTCTCTCTTTCTCTCTCTCTCTCTCTCTATATATATATATATATAATATGTACTTTTTTTGTTTTTTTTGAGACAGGGTTTCACTGTGTCACCCAGGCTGGAGTGGAGTGGCACCATCTCAGCTCACTGCAACCTCAGCCTCCCAGGTTCAAGTGATCCTCCCACCTCAGCCTCCAGAGTAGTTGGGACTGTGGGACTTCAGGTGGGTGCCACCACACCCAGTTAATTTTTGTAGTTTTTATGGAGACAGGGTTTTGGATGTTGCCCAGGCTGGTTTCGAACTCCTAAGCTCAAGCGATCCACTCTCCTTGGCTTCCCAAAGTGCTGAGATTACAGGCATGAGCCACCACACCCAGCCCTCATCACTCCATTCTATGGATTATTTTGATTGGGAATATTCTGAATATGTGTGTGTGTGTGCATACACTCTGTTGCACATAAAACACCTATTATTTTTTAGAACAAGTGTAATTAATAGTGCAAGACTGCCTACTGCCCCTCACCTTCTAGCAATCCTGAAGCAGTTTCCCAGAGATCATTGCTAATTTCAAGAGGACAGAGACATACTCTTTCACTTCTCTCTCTGTAAACCAAAAAAAGCTCATAAGAGAGCCATCATCTGACCAGTGTCTGACTCAGTGTCCTCCCTACTGTGTCATTATCCTTTGTACTGACATCTACTCTGCCCTGGCTTCCTGGAAGACACCTAACCATCCTCCATTATTTATCTCTGCAATGAGAAAGTGCTGTAACCTTTCTGGAAATAATAGCCTATCATTATGCATCTGGTCCTTACCATGCTCTGGCTAAACACACCCAGGACCTTCTGAAAAAAAGAAATCTGAAAAAGAAAAAGGAAGTCAGAAAGAGGTATATGTACCATCAGTGTGAGAAGCAGAATGCTGTGAGACAATGATTCTCAGCTCTGACTGTGCGCCAGGATCATGGGGAACACTAATAAAACTAATAGATATCCAACTCCAACCTGAGAGAATTAGATCTCTTCAGTCCGAGATGGGTCCAGGCATTTGTGTAATGTAAATGTCCTCCAGATGTTTCTAATGTGCAGGTTGGTTGACAATCTCTGGTGTAGGAAAGAACTTGAATTTGAGAGTCAGGTAATTCCAGGTTCAAATAATCAACTTGGGCTTCTCCTTCTCAGTTTTCTAACAGGTAAACTAGGACTGAGAGGGGTGTAAATAATTATAGTGACTGTCACCTAATACATGGTCAATAAATAGTTTCCAGGTTAAAGTGGAATACCATGCAGCCATTAAAACTTTTGGTGGGTGGATCACCTGAGGTCAGGAGTTTGAGACCAGACTGGCTAAAATGGTTACTAAAAATACAAAATCAGCTGGGCTTAGTGGTGGGCACCTGTCATCCCAGCTACTAGGGAGGCTGAGGCAGAAGAATCACTGAACCTGGTAGGCGGAGGTTGCAGTGAGCCGAGATCGCACCCCTGCACTCCAGCCTGGGCCACAGACTGAACCTCCATCTCAAAAACAAATAAAAAAACAAAAAAGAGATGTGTTGTCTCACAGTTCTGGAGGCTGGAAGTCTGAAATCGAGGTATTAGCAGAGCCAGGTTCCCTCTGAAACCTTCAGGGGAGAATCAATCCTTCTTGCCCCTTCCTTGTTTCTGGCAGTTGCTGACAATCCTTAGACTTAAGAAAGGCCTCCTGCTGCGGCACTGCCACCTCCACCTCTGCAGTCACTGGGCGCTGTCCCCACCTGTGTCTATGTCTCTGCATCTTTTTTCCTCTTTATTTTTTTCCTTTAAATTTCTATTTATTTATTTATTTATTTTAGCTATCTCCTACTGGAAGGATTTTGTTGGTTGTTTTTTTCCTTTCTTTTCTTTTCTTTTTTTCCTTTTTAGTTTCTTTTCCTCTTCTTATAAGGACATCAGTCATATTGGGTTACAGGCCCATCCTACTCCAGTGTGACCTCATTCCCAACTTTAATTACATCTGCAATGACCCTACTTTCTTTCTTTCTTTCTTTTTTTTTTTTTTTGTCTGAGACGGAGTCTCACTTTGTTGCCCAGGCTGGAGTGCAGTGGCACGATCCCGGCTCACAGCAACCTCTGCCTCCTATATTCAGTGATTCTCCTTCCTCAGCCTCCCTAGTAGCTGGGATTACAGGCACTCACCACCATGCCCGGCTATTTTTGTATTTTTAGTAGAAACAGGGTTTCACCATTTTAACCAGGCTGGTCTCCAACTCCTGAGCTCAGGTGATCAACCTGCCTTGGCCTCCGAAAGTGCTGGGATTACAGGAGTGAGCCAATGCACCCGGCCCCAACTTTCAAATAATGTTACATTCCTAGGTACTGGCAGTTAGAACTTCAACAAATCTCTTTAAGGAACATGATTCAACCCATCCCAGAATGGAAAGAAAAGAGGTAAAATGATGGTTTTTGGCTTGAGCAACTGGAAGGATAAAGTTGCCATCCGCCAAAATGGAGAACGCTGCAGACAAAGCACATTTTGCGGGTGAAGATCAGGATTTCCAAAGTATTTCAACTCATACTACATACACAATCAGCTTCTTGTTCCACAACTAAAAAGGGAGGGGAGAATTACATTCTTGTAAATTTACTTGGATTATGGCAAAAATAATTCTGAGAGCAACTGCTCTCATAAGAAAATCATATATATTCAGAAAACAGTTATTCAGTTTCCTGAATAAAAGCTTAAATTGTTTAAATGAATAGGAAGTTGCCTTTCATATTTGTCAGGACCCACCCCCGCCCCTTTGTTTTTTTTGCAAATTTACCTTTAGTACACAGGTGGTTTCGACACTGAAGAGGAAAAACTCTTTTTGAAAATCTATAAAAGCTTTCTGAACTCTTTAAGTAGGCAGAGACGACTCTTAGGGGATGAGTCTAAGTAAACACTTAGCTCATTATGTAAATTTGGTATGTGGGTGCCAAAGTCATTATAATATTTCAGTTGAAAGTTACTGAATGTTCATAGCTTTGACTCATTTTCAGACAGTTTCGTCTTCCTTTGAACACTTTGGCATATTTCTAATGTCCTAGGGATTATTCGATTGTACAGACTAAAATCTGTTCAAAATGACATAAACAAAGGAAGAGCTCTACTGGAGCATCTCCCAAAATGCCAGAGAGGGGAGAGAAGCTGGGCTTCATGAAGACCAGGAGTCAGGAACCGGAAACAGGGCCCAAGGCAGCTGTCCTCTCCAGCCCCATGTCTCTCTCTAGGGTTCCAAGGATTCTTGTCTCTGCGTCTGCTCTGCTCTGTGTTTTTGCTTCATTTTCCCCTCCCAAATGGGCAGTCACCCCTCTTCTGCCTGCTCATGCTCCCTCCCGCTCCTCCAGTGGCACCCTTAGCCTCAGAGTTTATATCACTCTACAAAGCCAGGGCTGACTGCTCAGGAATCTATTCTCTCCAGAACCTGAATTCCCATCTTCGCAAGATGGAATCTGATTGGCCCAGGGTTTGAAATTGTTTACTTATGGTCTAATCAGCTGTGTCAGGGGGCCGTGGTCATGTTCATTCATTAGACAAATGTTTACTGAGTGCCTACTGTGAGCCTCTTGCTCTTATAGGTTATATGGATATTGCAGAGTAAAGTCCCCACTCTCAGTGGAGCTTAAAATCCATTGGTGTCAAGGAAAAGCGTCCATTTTCCACTCTGTGTATATGTGTTTGGAACGGGCTGGTGTTAGGGCAGGGTGGACAGACATCCTACAAAGATAATATTCTATTTTGAAATCTGCCAAAATAAGAGATGTCATATCTGTCTGGGCTAGGCTATACTTTCATTTTTTAAAAATTGCAATTGCAGTAAAGAGACTCACTCTCCCTTTATGCCTTAACAGAAGCAGAGAGATTTGCTGCTTAGAAAGTGAGATTCTTCATTCGTTCACCCATTCCTGCCCCAGGGCTGACCAGAGCTTTTTGTGATAGGAGCAGGTACAGGGCAGCGGGGGTGGGGTGTGTGATTCAGTCCCCAGTCAAACCTCTGTTCAGCTAACCAGCTGATTGTTCTACCAAATAATAATAATAATAAGGGCTGAATAAACTTTTCTGGAGGGTTTACAATGTCACTTTGCAGTGGTCTATGATGATGTGTATTATCTTACTTAATCCTTACAACCCCTTGGAAAAGGTCCCCATTTTAGAGAGGAAGAAATTAAGCAGAAAGATTAAGTGACTTGCCCGCGGTCTCTCAGTTAGCAAATGATGAGCCAGGATTTGAACCTAGAATCAGTGGAACAGTCACTAAATTACATGATCTCCAAGGCACCCTGGAGATGGCGATGGTCGAAGCTTCTAACTGCTTCTAGTATCTTTCCCAGACAGAAACTAAAAGTTCATGGAGATGCCCAGTTATTCTTTTCATCCACCTTATTTGGGATGCAAAGTGACAAGTACTGATTTATAGAACTCTGTACCTTAAATGAATAAGCAGGCAAGCTTTTCAACCAAAAACACCTTAAGCAGAGGACTTGTGGGAGTTACAAGTTCTCCTCCCTCAAGATCCACAACTTACCTTTTTGAAAAGACCATAGCAACCTTTAGAGTACCTAGCTTCAGTGTCTTGCCCAAACTTGTTCAGCAAGCAAGTGGTGAAAGGAAGATACTACCTAAAGCCCGTGGCCTTAACCACTAAAATATACAACTCAAAGGCACTTGGGATGGTAGGGAATTCTAAGAGACTCTGAGGTAATTGTGATCTGTTGATCCCATCTGCTATCTCTAGTTGAAAGAAAACCTTTGATATTGTGTTGGGGTGTGCATAGTGGGATCCAAAGCTCCTTATAGTGGATTTTCCCAAAAATCTCCACTAAAATCTTTCAAGTCCAACCCTTATAAAGCCTTCTGTGAGCTCTCCTCCCCTAAAGCAGAGTTGATCATTCCTTCCTACCTCCTACAATGTCCTTTGAATATATTTCCATTAAATTATGCAATTATATCATTACAATAGTTTTATTTTTTTTGAATTTTTGACCTGTGAGCTTTTGGAGGTCAGAAGTTTTTGCTGTTCTGTTGCCTAAGCGCTGTCCACAGCATGTGGTAAACACAGAATAAATGCTTGTTAAAGAAAGACCAGAAAGAAAGAAAAGAGAAAGAAAGACAAAGTGATAACCAACTTCTGTGGCTATTTTGGAAATCTTTACAACTGTTAGTTTCCTTATTTATAGAACTAAAACTCTTTAAAGTGTCTAGATGTCTTTCACGTTATCAAAGAAGGAATCTGATGTGTTCGTGGTATCTGTTTATGACCTTGTTCTGAGCCCAAATCCAATTATTCTTGGGTAATCTTGATCACATTGCAACCTTTCAAATTCTCTCTCATCACACACACACACACACACACACACACACGCCACAGCACACAACATGTGACAATCATTCTATTAATAGTTTATGTATCTTATCATGCTCCATCTACCATTTACTCAGAAGTCAAATTGAATCTCAGGTCGGATTAGTCTGTCATTTGTTTTGCCCATAAAACACATAGTTAGCAGAGGTGAAGTTTATTCAGCTAATTATAAGCTTACTAATTGAATTTACTTTCAGAGATATTAGTCTTATTATAAACAAATCTATGTGCTTTAGGAACATACTATTATCTTAGTTATAATTTGAGTTTAGGTTGGAAACAGAATGGGCTAGGTTTAGGGTGGCTGGGATCTGAAACAGGAGCCCCAGAGACTTAGAACTGATGAAGAATGGAAATTGCAGTAGTCAGGACACTTATGGTTGCAAATGACAGAAAACTGGCTTTTACCAATTAATTATTGGGTCACATAATAACCTAAAAGTCCTGGGATAGAATTAGCTTCAGTCTCAGCTGGATCTAGGTGTTTGATTTCATTCAGACCACCCTTCAAATCCATTTTTCATTTCTGCTTTGCTTTGTTCTGATTTTATGCTCATGTAGATGTTTCCCATCTGGTAGCCTCCCGGAGGCTGTAGTTTCAGGATGCAGAAAAGAGTTAATTTCTCATTTCTCTCTTACTTGTCTCAGTATATCCCAAGACTGTACACATTCTGCACCAATTATGGAGGTCAACAGTATGTGATTGATGCTGTGATTGGCTAGCTCTGGGTCACATGACCAACTCTGCTCTGGTGATGGAGCTAACTCCACTTAAACCACATGAACAGAGAATGGGTAAGAGGTGTTTCCTCAAGGGAAACTGTAACACTATTAGAAAGAGGAGTGAAAGCTGGCGTGTAAGAAGCAAACAATCACTACTGATATGTGGGCATTTGAGGTGAATTAAATTTTTACTCGGGTTATTTTATGTTTTCATACTCATCAGAGTTTGTGTAAACTATGGTAAAACTTACTGTCAGCTCTCAGCATGCTTAACTGATCTTCTACTATCAACTTCATATGAAGACAACATCTGTTATGGTCTGAATGTTTGGGTCCCCTTCAAATTCACATGTTGAAACCTAACCATCATTGTGCTGGTATTAGGAGGTGAAACCACTGGGAAGTGATTAGGTCGTGAGGGCAGAACCCTCATGAATGGGACTAGTGCTCTTGTAAAAAAGGCCCCAGAGCGCTGCCTTACCCCTTCTAGCATGCAAGGACACAGTGAGAAGACGCCACCTATGAACTAGGAAGCAAGCCCTCACCAGACACCAACTCTGTAGGCATCTTGATCTTGCACTTCCCAGCCTCCAGAACTGTGAGAACTAAATTTCTGTTGTTTGGAAGCCACCCGGTTTATGATATTTTTAAATGGCAGGCCAAATGGACTAAGACAATACCCAACATCCAAATAAAGAACTTTATAACTTATCTTCATCTGCTGCTGCCCATCCTTCTTATTTCTTTCATCTGGCTTTGGTCTCCAGGTGCAATGAACAGAAAATGGGCATATATTGAGACAAATGAATTTGCTTTTTCTGAAGAATTTCATCCTAAAAAATTTGAAAATTTATTTTGTTCTAAGACTATCTTAGAAAGTAGATTGCAAAAAACTTTAAACATGTATGTATTTAAACATTTAATAACAAAACCCCCAAAATTCTGTCATGATCTTGATCATTAGAAAGATTTATATAATTTGAGAATTTCAGAAATATCTTGGTGGCAGAACTAGATGCCTTCTAAGGCTCAATTTAATACTAACA
Organism: Papio anubis; assembly: GCF_008728515.1. NCBI lineage: Eukaryota > Metazoa > Chordata > Mammalia > Primates > Cercopithecidae > Papio > Papio anubis. The sequence continues at coordinate 112,148,773 of NC_044983.1, forward strand.
TTCCTTTAAAATTTAATGTACAATGTGTAGAGAAGGACAGCAACTACGCACGGTACACCCTGAGACTGATTTTTAAAAAAGCAACATCAACTTCTACATCCAAGTATCCTGTACTTTACACAGTGCCTGGTATGTAATGGTTACTTAATGTTTGCTGAATGACTGTGTGATCAAAGGAGTGTTTTTACATCTGTCACTCTGACTCTGTGAGGTCCTTCTGGTGATGTTGCCATATCTTATCACATCAACTAATGTTTTCTTAAAAAAGAAATTTGCAGGTGCAATAGCTCACACCTGTAATCCCCACATTTTGGGAGGCTAAAGTGGGAGAATTGTTTGAGACCGGGAGATCGACACCAGCCTGGGCAACACAGTGAGATGCCATCTCTACCAAAAAATTTAAAAAATTAGCCAGTCATGGTGGTGGTGTGCCTTCAGTCCTAGCTATTCCCAGGAGCTCGAGGTTGCAGGGAGTATGATTGTGCCAATTCACTCCAGCCTGGGTGGCAGAGCAAGACTCGGTCTCTATTTTTAAAAAAAGAAAGAAAGAAAAATTTGCCTTCACAGTCAGCGCTACATTGTTGAGGATACTTTGTTTTGGCCCCTAGAGGGAGCGCTAGCCTCCTGTATAAATCTCATCCTCGGCACTCTCCTCCAGGGTTTTCTTACTCTGCATTAAAAGAGAAGAATTGAGAAGAAACTGTTAAGGGCAAAAACATTTCCTGGGCATGTTTGTAGGAGTGTGGATCACTCCAGTGAGTGTGGATCACTGAAATCAATATGTTGAATGGATATCTGTGCTCTCACATTCATTACGGCATTCTTCACAATCCCAAATATACAATCAACCTGTGTTCAGCAACACAGATGGATGAAGAAAATGTGGTATATATGGACAAAAGAATACTATTCCACCTAAACAGGGAGAAATTCTGTCATTTGTGATAACGTGGATAAATCTGGAGGACATTATGCTAAGTGAAATAAACCAGGTGCAGAAAGACAAATACCTCATGACCTCACTTATATGTGGAATCTAAAAAAGTCAAACTCATAGAAGTAGAGAGTAGAATGCTGATTACCAGAGGCTAGGGAGGTGGAGAAGGAGGAAACTGGGAGATGTTGACCACAAAATACAAAGTTTGAACAAAAAAAAAAAAAGAAAAAAATACAAAGTTTCGACAGATAGGAGGAATAAGTTTTGAGATCTATTGCACTATTGATTATAGTCAATAATAATGTATTCTATATTTCAAAATAACTAACAGTAAATTTCCAATGTATTACCATGAAAATGATAGGTAAGTGAGGTGATGGATATGTTATTTGACATGATTTATCATTCCATGTAATGTACATATATTGAAACATCACATTGTATCCCACAAATGTATGTAATTATGATTTGTCAATGAAAAATAATATTACTAATAAAAATTTTAATTTTCAGTTGAAAATTAATTAATTAAAAAATAGCACAATGATCAAAATATATTGGTTCTTATTTTCCCTGTTTCACAGATGAGAAAACTGAGGCTCAGATAGCTCAAATACTTGCCCATATTTAAACCAATAACAAGTGATGGAGCTGGGCTTGAACTGAAATCTTTAAATGTAAGTCATATGGGGGATCTGGGTAAGGGACAGGGATGGAATCACTGTGACAGGACAAGACTAAAATATTTAGAGGTCATCTACAGTGAGATTTGTACCTTCTCTCTGGCGATTCACCATCCTTTGAGAAGGAATTTGACTTTTGGAAACTGCTTAAATAAATTTATAATCAATTCTGGAGAATAAAGTGTTTCAGGGAAAAATAATATTTTTTGTTCTCTTGTGTGCTTTTGAAACTTGTTCTGAAGATAATTTCAAATTTGACAGGAATTTTATGCAGTGTCAGCATTATTGAAAAATGCACTCTTTCCCAAGGTACTACTTTGAAAGATAACATTCGCTTGGTGTTTGCTCATATATGTGTGTCTGTATTCATTTCCTGAACACTTACATGTGTTGGGATTCAGTGATGAACAAGATACAGTCTTCTCTCATGAAGTTTGTGATCTACTTGGGGAGGCAGGTAGGTAAATAGTGACTTTTATTATGCAGAGATTAGTGGCATAATAAAACTCCTTCCAGCCATAAAATCACTGGATTGTATAATATGTAACATCAGTCTAAATTCTTTTTTTTTTTTTTGACACCAGGAAAGATAAACTACAGATGGGTAAATAAATACATTTATTTACATACGGTTTTCAAAGAGTTGTTCTGCCTGAGAGCTTTGGAAAAAGCTTGACAGGGAGGTGACATTTGAGCTGGGACTCAAGGAGATTTTATAAAAATGTGCACCAGAGACAAAGAGGTATTCAATAAATGTTTCTCAAATGAACCAATGACATAAGGAAGCACCAGTTTTTCTTGAGATCTGTATATATAGTGTTGTGCCTGTCTAAAAGCTGACCATCCTGTTTAAATTATGTCCATTCTGGTAGAAAAAGCCCTTTTGAAGTCTTATTATATAGTTGGCAGAGTTGGCTAACTGAATGAATAAAAGAATGTAACATAAACGACCAAACCTAGGCCAAATAAATTTATGTGGCTCAACACTAAAGCTTTGACAGGTACGATCAATGTGCAGCAGCCTGATTTCTTGTCTCAGCTGTTTCATTAAACCAGCCCTAAGATCTTCCTAGCATTAGGGCACAGTTTTCAGGGTCTTTATTCTTTCCTAGGTTGCGTATTCTGTATTTGCTTAAGATTAACTATCTTTCAGTGTTCTGTTTCTGAACATATTTAGGCCCTCCCTTGTGAAGTCACAAGGATGGGAACAAAGCAAGAGCTGGACCCCACTTTTCCTCCTTTTGGTGGGGGGGGACAGGCTCTTGCTATATCACCCAAACTGGAGTCCAGTGGTGCAATCATGGCTCACTGCAACCTTGAGCTACTGGTCTCAAAGTGATCTTCCCACCTCAGCCTCCCCAGTAGCTGGGACTACAGGCACACAAATTTTTTTTTTTTCAGAGATGGTGTCTGGCCATGTTGCTTGGGCTGGTCTCCAACTCCAGGGCTTAAGTGATCCTCTTGCCTTGGCCCCCAAAGTGCTGGGATTACAGGTGGGAGCCACCACACTGAGCCTGCTTTTCCCTTTTCCTCCTTCCCACCAGTGATGTGTGGGCGTCACTGCAGTAGGCAGAATTGCTCTGCTGTGGCCAGCTCTACAGTTCCAGGGGAGCCAGTGTTTCTCCAAAGTGGTGCATGGACCCCCTGCCTCAGCGTTACTTGGACCATTGCTTGCTTAACATGCAGATTCCTGGGCCCCACTTAAACCAACGAAATAGAAACCTTTGTAGGTGAGACCTATAATGTATCTTTTATTTTTCCATAGGTTTTTGGGGGAACAGGTGGTATTTGGTTACATGAGTATGTTCTTTAGTGGCGATTTGTGAGATTTCGGTGTACCCATCACCCGAGCAGTGTACACGTAACCAATCTAAAGCTTTTTATCCCTCACCCCCTTTCCACCCTTTCCTCCAGAGTCCCCAAAGTCCGTAGTATCATTCTTATGCCTTTGCATCCTCATAACTTAGCTTCCACTTATGAGCGAGAACATACAATGTTTGGTTTTCCATTCCTGAGTTACTTCACTTAGAATAATAGTCTCCAGTCGCATCCAGGTTGCTGTGAATGCCATTAATTCATTCCTTTTTATAGCTGAGTAGTATTACATCACATATACACCACAGTTTCTTTATCCACTTGCTGATTGATGGGCATTTTGGACTTGTTCTATATTTTTGCAATTGCGATTGTGCTGCTATAAACATGCGTGTGCAAGTATCTTTTTCATATAATTACTTCCTTCCTAAAATGTATCTTTAACAAACACCAGGTGACTATGATTCTTGCGTACCCTGGCGGTAAAACTCTGTGAAGAGAGAAAAAACAAAGGAGATTCTTACTCTTTTTTTCTGTGGTTTCGAGTTTTCTTGGGAAATGACTGATTACATGTAGCCCCCTCCTAGAGACCACTGTCTACTTCAGCCTTCTTCTCACATAACAACCTACTAGTGCGATTTTTATTAACTTGTTTACCAATGACAAAATGGAGTACAAGGGGCTGAGTGCTCTTAACATTTACATGTAGCTCTAGGCCTTTACAACTGGAGAGTCTAATTTGAGGCATGTTAAGCGATTATTCTAAACGACTTGCCTGCAGAGGAAAAGGTACAGAGAACATGGCTGAAATCCTGAGGGCCAGAGATAGTGGCACCTCCAATGCGTAAGGCAGACCACACTGCCAGCTCTTGAGGGATGGTATTTTTGCTTGTTTTGAAGCTTTTCTCTCTCTCTCTCTCTCTCTCTCTTTTTTTTTTTTTTTTTTTTTGGCATAAAAAGTATTACATATTTATAGGAAAAATTAAAACACAGAAATGTGAGTTGGAAAATGAAAGTCAACAACTTAAATACCCTCAATAGAGGAGTGGTTAAATAAAACGTGGCACGTCTGTCTTTTATAGAATTCTGTATAGCCATTAAAAAGATTAGATACACTTTTTGCCCTGGCGTGGTGGCTCATGCTTGTAATCCCAGCACTTCGGGAGGCCAAGGCGGGCGGATCACCTGAGGTTAGGAGTTCAAGACTAGCCTGGCCAACATGGGGAAATCCTGTCTCTACTAAAACTACAAAAATTAGCTGGGTGTGGTGGTGGACGCCTGTAATCCCAGCTACTCGGAAGCCTGAGGCAGAGAGAATTGCTTGAACCCGGGAGGTGGAGGTTGCAGTGAGCTGAGATGGCACCACTGCACTCCAGCCTGGGGGACAGAGGAAGACACCGTCTCAAAAAAAAAAAAAAAAAAAAAAAGATACATGTATGACTACAGGAAGAGCTTTACCAAGGAAGGTAAATAAACAAGAGGCAGAACATACTATAATATGATCTCATGTGTGTTTAAAACAAGAAGATGCATGTGAATATATGTACATATATGTGTATAAAGTATAGAAATGTATATAGCAAATAGAAGGAAAAATTGCTCACCAAACTTTTGACAATGGAGTGGAAAATGAGATGAATTAATATGGGACTTTCGTGTTTTGTTCTGTTTACTTCTTTTTCTAAACAATTATTTTTCTATAGAAATGTATTTATCTTTTTTTTTTTTTTCCTGCTTCTTGTCGAGCAGAGCTACCCCATAGGCAGTGTGCCCAGAGTAGCTGGAAATGTAGTTTTAAAAAACATGCATTTGTAAAATTTTTTTATTTTTATTTTTTGAGATGGAGTCTCGCTCTGTCGCCCAGGCTGGTGTGCAGTGGCGCCATCTCCACTCACTGCAAGCTCTGCCTCCCGGGTTCCCGCCATTCTCCTGCCTCAGCCTCCCGAGTAGCTGGGACTACAGGCGCCCGCCACCGCACCGGGCTAATTTTTTGTATGTTTTAGGAGAGACGGGGTTTCACCGTGTTAGCCAGGATGGTCTCGATTTCCTGACCTCGTGATCCGCCCGTCTCGGCCTCCCAAAGTGCTGGGATTACAGGTGTGAGCCACCGCGCCCAGCAAAGACATGTAATTTTTTTTAAAAGCTACAGTTTTTTCTTAACTGAAAGTTCCATCTGGGAGACTATCTTGAAGGCTGTATCTTTTGCTTCTTTTTTTTTTTTTTTTTTTTGAGAAAGGGTCTCACTCTGTCACCCAGGCTGGAGTGCAGTAGCATGATCACAGCTCACCACAGCCTCAGCTTCCTGGGGTGATTCACCCACCTCAGCCTCCCGGGTAGCTGGGGCTATAGGCATGCACCACCACATGATTTTTTATATTTTTTATAGAAACGGGGTTTTGTCATGTTGCCCAGGTTGTTCTTGAACCCCTGGCACAAGCATCCTCCCACCTTGGCCTCCCAAAGTGCTAGTATTAGGGGCATGAACCACTGTGCCTGGCCGAGGCTGCATCTCTGTCTTTGAAGGGAAAGCCCAGGGAAGGAGCTAGCTAGGTGAAAATGAAGAACTGGGACACACGTGTTCATTCACGCACTCCATAAACATTTCTTTGCCAGACACCGGATTACGTAATGGAGATCAGTGGTATCCGAGACACCATCCCTGCCCTATTACATGATTCTGGGGGAGACCGATGAATAAAAACACAATGGAAACAGTTTGATAGATGCTAGTATTGGGATATATAGGAGGTATTAGGGACTTGGATTTGGGGATGCAGGCAACATTTCTGGAATAAGTAGCATAAACTGAACCCTGAAGGATGTGCAAGAGCTAGGAAATGAGAATGAGAAACAGTTCTGGTTTAATAAGGGTACAGTAAGGGTGATGGCTCAGAGGGGGTGGGCAAGCAGGCTGAGCTGTTTCCCTCCTCTTAGAGAGAAGTACTTGGGCTGTGCCTTTCTGGAGGCAAGACGAAGTCTGTCTGTCACATGGAACATCTAGGAGAGAGCCAGGAAAGGGAGAAATGGCTTGGGATTTTGTTTGCTCTTAATCTTCTCCTGTCTCAAAATGCACACCAGGAAGGTTGGTTTTCCAAGACACACTAGTAGTTTGTCTACTGATCCTGGACAGTATTTAAAACATGTTGACTTGTTTGCCAACACTTAAACATTGTGGGATTTTACAAAAACATACGGATTTTCAGCCTTTTTTGAAATACTTGATAATTGGGCCACAACAGTCTTTTACAAGGGGCAAGAACTTGCCAGTTTGTTCCCTCCATGTTTGTCTCACTTATTGGTTTCACGTAAGTTTGGTTTTTGGTTGTTGATTTGTGTGTGTGTGTGTGTGTTTGCTTATTTGTTTGTTTGTTTTAAACAGCAACTTTTATTGAAGTGGCAGTATACAGCAGTAGCACAGGTACTGCTGCTTACAGAGCAGGGCCACGCCATAGGCACTGGATCCAAAATAGCAGCCCAGAGGCAATTCAGCAGTGGCATTTATACTCACTTTATTTTATTTTATTTTTTTAAGTTCCGGGGTACATGTGCAGGATGTGCAGGTTTGTTACATAGGTAAATGTGTGCCATGGTGGTTTTCTGCACCTATCAACCAATCACTTAGGTATTAAGACCAGCATGCATTAGCTCTTTTCCCTAATGCTCTTCCCCTCCACTGCACTCCCACAACAGGCCCCAGTGTGTGTTGTTCCCTTCCCTGTGTCCGTGTGTTCTCATTTTCAGCTCGTACTTATAAGTGAGATAATGTGGTGTTTGGTTTTCTGTTCCTGCATTAATTTGCTGAGGATAATGGCTCAACCTTGCAGTGGCTGGTACTGGTTGTTCCTTTCCTGGAACAACTGGAAGCTTCATCCACGTCTCTGCAAAGCACATGATCTTGTTCCTTTTTATGGCTGCATAGTATTCCATGGTGTATATGTACCACATTTTCTTTATCCAGTCTATCATTGATGGGCATTTAGGTTGGTTCCGTCTTTGCGATTATGAATAGTGCTGCAATGAACACATGTGTGCATGTATCTTTACAATAGAATGATTTGTGTTCCTTTGGGTATATACCCAGTAATGAGATTGCTAGGTCAAATGAAATTTCTGGTTCTAAATCTTTCAGGAATTGCCACACCGTCTTCCACAATGGCTGAACTACTTTACATTCCCAGCAATAGTGTAAAAGCGTTCCTATTTCTCTGCAACCTTGCCAGCACCTGTTGTTTCTTGGCTTTTTAATAATCACCATTCTGACTGGCTTGAGATGGTATCTCATTGTGGTTTTGATTTTCATTTATCTATCAGAGATGTTGAGCTTTTATTTCATATGTTTGTTGGCCGCATGTATCTCTTTTTTTGAGAAGTGCCTGTTCATATCCTTTGCCTACTTTTTTTAACGGGTTGTTAGCTTTTTAATTGGGAATTTGGCTTAGAGCTTTTAACCTCTTCTATAGTGATTGTATCTTCCCTCTGCTTCTTTTGGAAATCCTGAGGAAGATGGGCAATCCTGCACTTGGCAGAGAACTAGAAGCTTTCATGGTACCCTAGTGGTGGTGGATATATGACCCAGCAGGTGTTGCAGACAGCAATCTTAATGTCCAAAAAGCAGACATGGAACTGTCACTGAGAAGATTTCAATGATGATATCTATCAACAGTGGTGTTTGCATGTTGATATACAATTTGCCCAGCATTATTTGGGAAAAAACTATCCTTTCTCCTTCAAGTTACCTTTGCACCTTTGTAAAAAATCAATTGAAAATAAACGCATTGACCAATGTTGGGGCTGTTTGTTCTGCTTTACTGATCTATTTGTTTATCTTGATACCAGTACTATGCTTTCTTTTTTAAAATTATTGCTGTAGCTTTATTATGCTATCATAAATGAGATTGTTTGCTTGATTTCTTTTTTGGATCGGTTGTTGGTATTGTATTAAAATACTATTGATTTTTGTATGTTGATTTTATATACTGCTACTTCAGTGAATTTATTATTTCTAACAGTTTTTTGGTTGAGTCTTCAGGATTTTTTATATATAAGATTATGTCATCTGTAAACAGATACAATTTAACTTCTCTCCGATTTGGACACTTTTTCTTTCTTTCTCTTACCTAATTTCTCTGGTGAGAACTTCTAGGACTATGTTGAATAGAAGTTGTGAGAGTAAGCATCCTTATCTTTTTCCTAATCTTAGAGGAAAAGCTTTCACCTTTTCACCATTGAATATGATATTAATTGTGGACTTGTCGTATATTGCCTTTAATGTGTTGAGGTACATTTCTTCTATGTTTAATTTGTTGAGAGTTTTTATCATGAAAGGATATTGTATGTGGTCAAATGCTTTTTCTGCATCTATTGAGATGATCACATGGTTTTATTCTCCATTCTAGTAATGTGATTTGTCACATTTATTGATTTGTATATGTGGAACCATAGTTATATCCCAGAGATAAATCCCTCTTGATCATGGTAAATAATCTTTTTAAAGTGCTGTTGAGTCAACTTGCTAATATTTCATTGAAAACTTTTGCATCTATATTCATCAGAGATATTTGCCTATAATTTTCTTTTCTTATAGTGTTCTTATCTGGCTTTTGTATCAGGGTAACGCTGGCCTTGTAAAATTAGTCTGAAATCTGAAAGTATTCCTTCTTCTTCAGTTGTCTTGAAAGAGTTTGAGAAGGATTGGTATTAGTTATTCTTTTTTTTTTTTTTTTTTTTGAGATGGGGTTTCACTCTTGTTGCCCAGCCTGAAGTGTAATGGCATGATCTTGGCTCACTGCAACCTCCATCTCCTGGGTGAAAGTGACTCTCCTGCCTCAGCCTCCCAAGTAGCTGGGATTACAGGCATGTGCCACCATGCCTGGCTAATTTTGTATTTTTAGTAGAGACAGAGTTTCACCATGTTGGTAAGACTGGTCACGAACTCCTGACCTCAGGTAATCCACCCGCCTTGGCCTCCCAAAGTCCTGGGATTGCCGACATGAACATCCGCGCCTGGCTGGTGTTAGTTATTCTTTAAATGTTTTGTAGAATTTAGCCATAAAGCCATCTGGTCCTGGGCTTACCTTTGATGGGAAATTTTATATAACTGGTTAAATCTCCTTACTCATTATCGCGCTATTCAGATTTTCTATTTCTTTATGATTTAGTCTATTTCTTTATGGTTTATGGTAAGTTGTATGTTTCTGGGAATTCAATCATTTATTCTAGGCTATCCAGTCTTTTGACATATAATTGTTCACAGTAGTCTCTTATGATCTTTTGTTTTTCTGCAGTATCAGTTGTAATGTCCTTCTTTCACTTTTAATTTTAGTTACTTGAGTTCTCTCTTTTTTAGTTAGTCTAGGTAAAGATTTGTCGATTTTGCTTCTCTTTTCAAAAAGCCAACTATTAGTTTAATTGATCAATTTTTTTTCTAGTCTCTATTTTGTTTATTTCTGCTCTGATCTTTGTTATTTTCTTCCTTATACTAACTTTGGGCTTAGCTGGCTTTTGTTTTTCTGGTTTCTTGAGGTAACCTTAGGCTGTTTATTTGAGATCTTCCTTCTTTTTCAAAATAAGTCATTTATTGCTATAAATTTCCCTCTCAAAATTGCTTTTGCTATATTCCATAAGTTCTGATGTGTTTTGTTTCTATTCTTGTTTCTCTAAAGATATTTAAAATTTTTCCTTTTCATTTTTCTTTTGACCCATTGTTTGTTCAGGAGCATGTTGTTCAATTTAATTTTAACTTTTCCTCCATTTCTCCTGTTATTGATTTCTAGTTCCCCTTCGTTTTTTAAACACAGTTTTTTAGGTATAGAATTCTAAGGTGATAGTTTTTATCTTTTAGGATTTTAAAGATGTTGCTTCACGTTCTTCTAGCTTTGTATTGTTTCCAATATGTAACCTCTGTCTTCTTTTTTTTGTTCCTCTATATTTAATGTGTCTTCTTCATCTGGATGCTTTTAAGGGTTTTTTTTTCTTTATTACTGGTTAGATGCAATTTGATTATAATGTACCCCTGTATAGTTTTATTCATGTTTCTTAAGCTTGGAATTAGTTGAGTCTGGGGTTTGTGAGTTTATAGTTTTTATCAAATTAGAAAAATTTTCCACCATTATTTTTTCACGTGTTTTTTCTGCTTCTGTTCTTTTCTTTGCTGGACTCCAGTGGCACATACACTGGGTTTCCTGAAATTGTCCCACAGCTCAGTGATGCTCTATTTTTTTTTCAGTCTTTTTTCTATCTGTGTTTCATTTTCGATCATTTCTGTTGCTATACCTTCAAGTTTATTAATTTTGTCTTTTGCAATGTTCAGTTGGCTGTTAATTTCATTCAATTGTTTGTCTTCGTGGGTTTTTAAAAAAATTTCAGACATTATAGTTTTCATTTCTCGATGATTGATTGGGGTCTTTAAAAATTTTTGCATTGTCTTTATTGAATGTGCTCCATCTTTCCTCTGGCTCTTGAACAATGGAATACATTATAATAACTGTTTTTGTGCTTTTTCTCTACTAATTCTATATCTGTGTCATTTATGGGTCTGTTTCCATTGACTGGTTTTTCTCTTCATTACATTTTCCTGTTTATTTGCATGACTGGAAGTTTTATTTAAATGCCAGACATTGACAATTGTACCTTGTCGGGTGGCTATGTTTTTGTCTTCCTATAGATATTGAGACTTTTTAGGCAGTTAAGTTACTTGGAAACAATATCATTTTAGGTTTGCTGTTAAATGTTATTAGGTGAGATCAGAGTTGTGTTAGGTTTAAGGCTAATTCTGCTTCACTTTTTTGGAGCGCCTACCCAACATTCTGTAAATTGTGATATTCTTCATTCTGGTTGGTAGGAACAGGAATTTTTTGGGGGGGCTCTGTTTGAATTCTAAGTGTTGCCCCTTATAATGCTTTCAAATGGTTCTTTTCCTATCCTTAGGTACTTTCCTTACATATATGTGCTGATCAGCACTCAGCTGAAAACTCAAGCACCCTCTGCAGATCTCCCAAACTCTGTCTCTGCAGCTCACTCATCTCTGGTACTCTGTCCTGGGAACACGAGCCAGCTTCTCTCTCTGGACTTCCAACTTTGTCTCAGGAAGTTTGATGGGCTCTACCTGGGTTCCCCTTCCATGCTCTGTAGCCTGGAAACTCTCTCTAGGCAGAAAGTTACAGCAGCTATAGATGTCATTTCATTTCTTTTTACTTCTCAGGAAACATGCCTTTGTTGCTGATGTTCAATTATCTTGAAAACCATTATTTTGTATATATTGCTGTTATTTCAGCTGGATGAGTAAATCTAGTCCCTGTTATTCCATCTTGGTTAAAAACAGAAGTTTCTCAACTGTGGTGTTTTGAGACTTCAATCCTAAAATATTAGTGATATTTGGAAATGAATGGGTGGAGGTAAGAGGTCAATCATGGGTTAATTTCCAAAGAAGAGGAAAAACTGTATGGATATGTACAAGGTTAGTCCAAATGGGAATATTTGAGTTATTTGGTTATTAGGGATGAGTCTTCTCTCTTTGGTGGTGGAAGTTCTATTGACTAAGAAGAGCATATTTTTCCTTATGGTCTCACTCTAGATGGGGCTATATAAAAGCAAAAATAC